>NC_141873.1:6880754-7045476 GCF_056163025.1 Triticum urartu | reverse complement strand
GCAGCCAGTAGTCGCGCTGAGCGCTCCCCAGAAACCTTATCACCCTTCTCCCGTACAGGACTCAAAAGGTGCGATTTCGGAGGCCTACTGTCCCGACCTGCGGTGCACGCCGCAAGCCAGGATGGGGAAGATTGTAGCAGCAGCGCAGTGCTCAGGAACTTGTGGAGAGAGGAGGAAGAGGTTCTGGTGCATCTCTCTGGGAGGAGCGACCTCCCTTTTATAGGCGCAAGAGAAGGAGGCGAGAGGGCAACGCCGGGAGGCGAAACGAAGAGTGTGTGGCAAAAATTTAGATATCGGCTCGGCTCATTCCCGCAACCCGCGGCGCGGCGCGGCGCGTCGTGACGAGGCGGGCGGCGGAGGAGCACGCGTGGATATCCCTCTTGTTCTCATGCTCGTACAAGTGGGGAAAGAACCTCCCTTATAAGGAGGTCCAACTCCCACTAAATTAGCAACGTGGGACTAAACTTTAGTAGTATCACTTGCCTTGCATAAATGGGCTAAGTGGGCATCTAGGATTTATTAGAAATTTCTGAAATAGTTATTGGGCTGCCCAAAATAGACTAAATTCCAGCAAGATCAAACCTACACCATAGCTTGTTTTTGTTAATTTCAGATACGAATTGACGTGTGTGGTACTGCAGGCAGTCCTAGTTCATCTTCCTGCACAAGCAGAGGAAAGCAAGCACAACAAATTAGTTTACTAGTTGGGACACAAGCATAGACGTTCACTGAAACTGAAATGAAGCAAAGTATGTGATGTGGTATGATAGGACCGAGACAACGGTAATTGTTCCAAAAGCTCAGGATCAAATCCATCATATGGTACATGTTTGGCATTAAAGTGGTTTGCATGTCCTCCCGTGAGTTGTTTTTGCTGGTAATATCAAGCTAGGATAAGCTCAGTTGTTCACACCAACAATATAGGTACTTGACATGAAATTAAACCCGAAATACACAATTTTTAGGTTAGGAAATACTTCCATAATGATCGCACGTATCTAGCCTGTCATTTAGATCATGTGACGAGATAAAGAAGCCGTTTTACAACTTCACGCACACTGATTGCATGGGAAATGGCATGAACCATCGATTTCTTTCTCAGGAAATCAACACCATAATCAACATAGCAGAAACTAGTCAGTCTTGCAATTGGCATACCTAACTACCTGCTGCCAGTTTTCCATGACTGCTGCATGACCACTTGGTGAAGCAGGTAAGTTAAGCTCAAAATCAAGATATGTTTTATTTGGTTAGAGGTACGATGGGACTGAATTTGATTTGAAGTCCATCAGCTTCCAAAGCATTGAGCTCTGCATTTTTCAACATATAAAATGAGCGCAGCAAACAAAGAACTGTCTTGTATGTACATTAATAAATAGTGCAGGGATTATGACAAAGTGCCAAAGAAACGTTTTAGGTAAAATCATGGACCTAAGAACTGATAAAAACTGAGAATTGCTGGATTGAATTCAACTACAGAATTTAAATTGATGTGAGCAGTGAAATCATGGACCTAAGTACCACTGTAAGGGAAACTATTTGATTCAGTAACTTTAAGGTGATAATACCTGGTGTTTGAGTCATCTAAGAATAGCCAACTACAAATAAATTCCTCCTCATCAATGTCATCTGGGACATTGTAGCTTCTACCTAGAGTTCCTTGTATTTCACTGCTCACATCCATAACATCTATCGTCTCGTCTTGCATGCTCTGCGGATTATGAAAGCAGGTACGGATTCATATGTAATTCAAACAAAATAAGCTGAAGATCTTGAAAACATGAACAATGATGCTGCACACGTCTATATTTTCAATCCTGACAGTCTTCATCATCCCTTTCAGTTCTTTATTGGCAGCTTTCATTGCAGTCATCTGTTAAATGAAAAACAATTCAACATAAGTTTGGGTGCCACAATAAGAATCTGTCATGAACTAGATAGGAAACTAAGGCAACATATAGTGTGTTGAGCATCTTTAATTCTGTCTGATGCCAAAGCGAGTTGGTCAAGATTATATGTTTGGTTGGACAGGATGTCACGTTGACCTTCATACCTGTAGGGAAAGCATGTGGAGTATAAAGATTGGAGCACTAGAATAATAGCCTACTGCCACAGGAGGAATGATTAAATGATACAGGGTAATCAGTGCCCTTTAACTAATAGCATTTCCATTTCTGTCTTGTCCATGTCAAGAAGTTGCTAGTGTTTGAAATCAGCAGTTTCTATAACGAGTAACATTGTAGATAAGAACGTAATCTTTTATCTATATATAAGGAGGTTTTTAAACTACACAAAAATGACCTATTATTGTAAAGAAGGGGAAAAAACCTAAAGGTGTATGAGAGCGCATAAACCAGATTCGGGATTGAGCCATATGCCTTCTCGGACAACCTTTTAGATGGTCACTTGTCAACATTGATGATGGCAGCGTGGACCGGCGAGCAACCGCGAAGAGAGGAGAAGAAAACGTCACTACGGCGTGTTGTGGGCATTTCATCGAACAGGTGGTGTGCGGGTGTTGGTCATTATGGCTCTGCTCTCCTCCGAATCCTCGCCCTGCCCCTGAAATCGGTGTAAAATCAGGAGCAAGCCAGTTTTCTTCATCCGTGGCATGGCATCAATCAACGGAAGTTGTAGGATTTGGTAGAAGGAGAGAGCACCTACTGACCTGAGGCAGTGAAAAATACACAGTGAAAAATTCATTTTGAACATTCTTTCAATTCATTTTGAACAATACACAGTGAAAAATTAATTAACAATATGATGAACATTTTATTTACATGAAATAAACGGTTTTTAACATATGGTGAACAATTTTTCGAAATACACACTGTACAATTATTTAATATATGATGAACATTTTATTTGTGTAAGATGAATTTTTTAATAGATGGTCAACAATTTTTAATTACACAGTGATCATTTTATGTTATACGGTGAATTTTTTCTTAAAACCGCTAATAATTTTCAACATGTCTAACAATTTTTGAAAACTGTTATCGTTTTTTGAAAATTTCATGAACTTGTTATTTTTTCAAAATTCCGATATTTTGCTAAAACAATTTTTTTAAAGCATGAACTTTTTCTTAAAACGTGAATATTTTCTTAAAATGTGGAACACTTTGAAAATTTCGATAATTTATTGCAATTTTGGAATTAGAAAAACATCAAAGAGAAGAAAATAAAATAGAAACAAAAACAGAAAAGGTGAAAAAACTGGAAGGAAAACAAAAAAGAACTGGTAAATTGTTTTTTAAAAGTCACGTATTTCAGAAGAAAAATTAAAAGGGATGAAAGGAAAACAAAAAATAAAAACAAACCAGAGTAGAAAAAGAAAATGAAGAAATAGAAATTCGTTCACAAGAATAGGGTAAAGAACACAAAGAAGAAAAAAATCTTAAAACTTCTCAAAACCATTGGGAATACTTCCAATCAATGGGCTGGGCCGCTGGACGCTCCTGGAGGCGATTGACGTCGTAACGCTCGCAAATAACGACATATATCATTTGCGATATAGCTCTCGTGCTCGGCAAAGGCAATTTCGGAGCATGGAGCAACAATACCATTCCCACCTTTGTGCTGTCCACTTCAAGAACTTGCTAGCTTTCCATATGAGCAAATCCTAGTTTATCTAACAAGTAACCTAAGCAGATAAGAACACAAGCTTTAACTATCAACAAATTCTGGAAGTAAAAAAATGACGTATTGTAAATAAGAAACAGAATAATTAAAGGTGCATGAAAGGGGAAAAGCCAAACCACGTGTTTTTTTTTGCATTTGCTCAAAAAAGAAACATGTTTTTTTGCAACATTACCAAACGACTTGGATGTTGTCCGGTTTAAGAAATTGTAAATTAGTCCCTTGGAAATTTAAGAAATTGCAAATTAGTCCATGGAAAGCCAGCTATACCCATCCTCTTGAGCGACCGATGGGGAGCCATCGCTGCCGCTCCCGATCCATAGCCAGAGCATGCAAAACTTTTCTCCACATGAATGGGAAGTCATCACTGCCAAACGACCCAAAGTAGGAACCGCCATCACTGATGCAGTCCAAAATCGAAGATCTAGCCACCCGACGCAAGCCGCATCGAGGCCGTCTTCGCCACCGCGTTAACCTCGCCCGGCAGTTCCTCCTCCGAGATCCATGGCCGAACACAACCGGAGGTTCCCTGCATCATGCCAGTTTACCGTGTATTCCACTTCTTTCTCAAATATTTCTATTACGGTCATCTTAAAACTATGTTTTCTGTGTACTACTCCCAACGTTCACAAATATAAGATGTTTTGGATATTTCAATATAAAATACATACCGACTTAAATGAGTGAACAAACACAGTAAATACATCTATACACCCAAAACAAACAAAAGGTAGAAGTAGAACATCTGATATTGGTGAATGAAAGGAGTATCATACTATGTGGAATATGTTGTTGCGTCAATGTTTTAGTTTTGCTATTTTGAATAAATAAGAGGCCGTCAAATGGAGAGAAATGGTAACATAAAGCAAACTCAGATCCATGATAGCACTATTTTGATGATTTCATTTTCTATGCAGCTAGAGACGATGTGCTTGGCGATGGCTAAGGCTTATTTAAAGTTATAGCAATTAATGATGGCCAGTTCTTGTTTAAAGAAGACACGACGCGCTTGACAATATTGGATGATGGAACAAAAAGTGATGGCTACTAGAGGTTTGTCTTTCCATAACTTGAGCATTACTAATGATCCTTATATATTGAAGTTGAATACTTGGCGGTTGTCTTAAATAGATTTCATGCATTGTTTATATCTATAACTATGTTGAGATGTCTCTCCAAAGTAACCAGAAAAACAACGGATGATGGCATACCGCATACCCAAGGAAGCGCTAGCAGCATCGATCTATGATAAGAGGGGTACTTGGTATGTCTCTGCTTGAACCAAACACCAACGAACCCCACGTGTCCCAGTCAATTGGTTGCACGTAACTTTGTGTCCACATGCAGCATGTGTGTGATACTCTTGTTGCATGGCCTACTTTCGAGAGAGCACTTAATTAAGGTATCCACGACGTCCAAGACGCCTTGCACGAGTGCATAACCACCACCATAACAGTTTCATTTTCGTAACCACACAAGACACACATACAACCTCCAAAGCATAGACGATGCTTTCGGCTACACACACCCCATTGTTCCTCCAGATCTACCGCCAACATATCAGCATGGCTTGAATCACTTCGCCTAGCTTGGAGCCGAGGAAGACAGGAGGGGAAGAAGGAGGTGGTTGGAGGACCCTGCCGCCGCTGGCAATGGCATGGGGGGTAGAGAGTTGACAAAGGGTCAGCTGCGACATGTGGTGCTGAGGCGCTAGGGTTTTCCTCGATGTTGCTCCACGGTCAATGTGGTTGCCTATTTCCAATGCACTCCAAAGATTCCCATGACTCGCCTTGTTGACCAAGTGGCTTCCTACCATGTTAGGGCTCCAGGGGCCTGGACGATGCTCGGATTTGGTGGGCATCATGGGTCTAACTGTGTTGGTGTTGCTTGTCTGGTAGCGTATCCCAGTCTGGGTGTGTTACCTCAATCGACCAGGCTCTTGGTCTTGTGGAGGCACGACACATTGCCCGAGTCGATCCTTTCCCACTGCCCTCTTAGGTGCCTTGTGAGTTGTTCTTGAATTCCTTTAAGTTTGTCATCTTAGAGTGGTGCCTGATACGTCTCCAACGTATCTATAATTTATGAAGTATTCATGCTATTATATTATCATCTTAGATGTTTAATGGGCCTTTATATGCCGTTTTATATGATTTTCGGGACTGACCTATTAACCTAGAGCCTATTGCCAGTTTCTGTTTTTTTCCTTGTTTTTGAGTATCATGGAAAAGGAAAATCAAACGGAGTCCAATTGACCTGAAAATTCACGGAGATTGTTTTTGGACCAGAAGAAACCCATGGAGTACCAGAGATGGACCAGGGGAGTCCCGAGGCCACCACGAGGGTGGGGGTGCGCCCTATCCCCTGGGCGTGCCCCCTATCTCGTGGCTGCCTCAGGGACCCCCCTGACTTGTTCCCGACTCAAACACCTCTTATTTATACCCAAAGTTCCAGAAAGAAACCTAGATTGGAAGTTCCACCGCTGCAAGCCTCTGTAGCCACGAGAAATCAATCTAGGCCCTCTCTGGCACCCTCCCTGAGGGGGCCATCATCACCGGAGGCTATGGAGGAGGATCCCAGAGGGGCCATCATCACCATGAAGGCCAAGGACCAGAGGGAGAACCTCTCCCCGTCCAGGGGGGAGGCCATGGAGGAGGAAGCACAAAGGGGAGAACCTCTCCTCCTCCCTCTCGGTGGCACCGGAGTGCCATCGGGAGGGGAATCATCGTCGCGGTGATCGTCTTCATCAACATTGCCATCATCATCACCATCCTTATCTCTTTTACGCGGTACGAGTTGTATGTTTTGTTTTGGTGTTGTCCTATTGTGCCCTCCGTGTCACCCAAGCGTGAGGGATTCCCGCTATAGGGTGTTGTAATACGTTCATGATTCACTTATAGTGGGTTGCTTGAGTGACAGAAGCGTAAACCCGAGTAAGGGGGTTGTTGCGTATGGGATAAAGGGGACTTGATGCTTTAATGCTATGGTTGGGTTTTACCTTAATGATCTTTAGTAGTTGCGGATGCTTGCTATAGTTCCAATCATAAGTGCATATGATATAAGAAGAGAAAGTATGTTAGCTTATGCCTCTCCCTCATATGAAATTGCGATGATGACTATCGGTCTTGTTAACAATTTCCTAAGACAATTCCGCACACCGATCCACCATTATTCCACACTCGCTATTTATAATATTTTGTAATATATTCTAACTTTATGATAACATCGCCTACTTTTATATTTTATCTCTCCGATACCATGCAAAGTTATCCTTTTCATTCCCACAACATAGTTTTATTTCTCGTTTCTTGTAGGAAGCAAATGTTCGGTGTACGTAGAGTCGTATCAGTGGCAGATAGGACTTGAGAGAATATTGATCTTACCTTTAGCTCCTTGTGGGTTCGACACTCCATACTTATCACTTCCACCTTTGGGAATTGCTACGATGATTCCCTGCACTTGGGAATTATCAGTGCCAAACCCCATACCAGCATGTGCGGTAGAGCATCCAATGCATGGTTTAGTAAGAGTGTGTTTTGTTGATGAACCAAATGAAATTTCTAGAGATGATGAGATTACCTCCCATATGTTGAAGTTGTACAATCAAAACAAATATAGCCTTTGCAATTTCAATTACTATTCAATTTTTAACCAGCATTTAATTTGCATCTATAGAACATACAATTAACATAAAAACCCTAAGACACATATATGTGCGTAGGTATAATGGCGTGAGTGAGTCCTTGTGATCTAAAGAAGAAGAAGCTCCACCAAATAGAAGCTGTCCGCTCCACCAAGTGGAGGTAAAACAAATGCAAGGGGATACGTGCACATGAATGCGAACCACGTTAGGACTCAGCTGCTAAGTAATCATCGTCTTCCTTCTAATCATCATCAGGGTTTGCAGTAAGACAATGCATTAGCCAAGATAGCTTTTGGACTGTGGAAGAGGCAGTACGCAAGGCAAAAAAATTACTCTCTGTATTCCAAATTAAGCGTCGCTGATTTAGTACAACTATTCAAAACAAAGGGAGTACTAAACACCAAATTCTCTTCAATTAAGAAACAATATTTTGTGTGGCTCCCATTCCCACTCGCATGAGGACTGTGGAAGAGGCAGTATTGCGTGTCGCCTGAGCCATCCCCGCATCGCCGGTTGGCGAGAGGTGATTGGCACGTTGCTGGGTCCATGGCGCGACCAGCGAGAGGCGGCCTCGTGTCGCCTGCAGAGGCGGACGCTGCAGCGCATGCGCCCGCGGCTGCACCCGCATCTGTTGCGACAGATCCTGAGGGGGATCAGAACAATATTGATGATCACTTGTTGTCTAATCCCGCTGATATTCTGCATGAGACTTGTGTTGATGAAACACGCACAAATGGTGAAAACAATGCAGAAAACGTTGCAAATATTGGGCCTTATTTCATGTGTCCAAAAACAGGAGACATAGTCTCCTCGGGATCGGCGCAGCATCAGGAAATCAGAGACAGGCGGAAACATCTTACCCGATCTAGGGCAACGTGCTGCATGTTTAATAGGCAGGGTGCGAACCTGATATGCGTACAAGAGTTTGCTGGAGATACAACTTGGGAAGAAAGAAATACAAGAGATAAGCTAGCTAGTGGTTACAACAGAATATATCCTATGTGCCTAGCTATCCAATATCTCTCCAACCGAATGATCTTCTCAGCCTCCTGTACGTGACACATAACCATGTGTTTAACACCCTCCCTTAGTCACAGCTTGGTCAAGTTGAGATTATGTTTGAAGTCTCCAAAGCTTCGTACATGCAATGCCTTTGTGAATCCATCTGCAACTTGATCTCTAGAGTGCACAAAACGAAAGTCAAGTTTCTTCTGAGCAACTCTTTCTCTGACAAAATGGAAGTCAATTTCTATATGCTTTCTCCTAGCATGAAAAACTGGATTTGCAGAGAGATAAGTGGCACCAAGGTTGTCACACCACAAACATGGAGCTTGTGTGGTTTTCACGCCAAGTTCCTGCAACATAGATTGAACCCATTATCTCTGTTGTAGCATTTGCCAATGCTTTGTATTCTGCATCTGTACTTGACCTGGAGACAGTGGCATGTTTTTGTGCACACCATGATATCAAGTTAGGTCCAAAGAATATAGCAAACCCACCAGTTGATTTCCTGTCATCCAAGCATCCTGCCCAATTCGAATTGGAAAAGGCACTGACCAGAGTAGAGGGTGACTTGCTGAAATTTAGACCAATGCTCAAGGTGTTTTTAACATATCTAACTATGTGTTTTGCAGCAGTCAAGTGAATACTGGTGGGTGCATGAAGAAACTTACAAACTTTGTTAACTTCAAAGGAAATGTCAGGTCTAGTAAGAGTAATATACTGTAATGCTCCCACTAAATTTGTGTATCTTGTGCTGCCCTCTTGGTTCAAGAGTGTCCCTTCTGTGAGAGATAATTTTTCTGAACTGGATAGTGAAGTAGGTGAAGGTTCACAATCTTGCAAACCAACCCTTTTTACCATATCAGTTGCATACTTTTCTTGAGAGAGGTGAAGTCCATCCTTGTTTCTCTTTACCTCAATCCCAAGAAAGAAGTGCAAGTCTCCAAGATCCTTCAAGGAAAAATCTGCACCCAAGTCCTTTTAAGAGCCCTGTGTTTGCTTCATTAGATGAGCTTGTCACAATAATGTCATCTACATATATGAGGACAAATATACATGTGTTGGAATTGTTGTAAATAAACAATGAGGTGTCGAACTTGGATGGGACAAAGCCAAGTGCCTGCATCTTATGACAGAGATGAGAATACCATGCCCTTGGAGCTTGCTTTAACCCATATAGTGCTTTATCAAGTTTGCACAAATGAGAGGGAGCACTTTTACTTACAAACCCTAGAGGTTGCTTCATGTACACTTCCTCTTCCAGAACACCATGGAGGAATGCGTTATGGACACCTAGCTGTCTGAGACTCCAGCCCCTGGAAACAGCAATAGATATGACAAGGCAGATGGTAGCAGCTTTTACAACGGGACTAAATGTGTCCTCATAGTCTATGCCATACGGATGTTTAAAACTTTTGGCAACAAGCCTAGTTTCATAACGATCAATGGTTCCATCAGATTTTCTTTTAATCCTGAATACCCACTTGTAGTCAATCAAATTTTTACCTTGCTGTGGGGGAACCAAATGCAATGTTTTATTTTTCTTAAGTGCCATGTACTCTTCATTCATTTGTGCTATAGCTCTCGCGCTCGGCAAAGGCAATTTTGGAGCATGGAGCAACAATACCATTCCCACCTTTGTGATGTCCACTTCAAGAACTTGCTAGCTTTCCATATGAGCAGATCCTAGTTTATCTAAGAAGTAACCTAAGCAGATAAGAACACAAGCTTTAACTATCAACAAATTTTGGAAGTACAAAAATGACGTATTGTAAAGAAGAAACAAAATAATTAGAGGTGCATGAAAGGGGAAAAGCCAAACCACGTGTTTTTTTGCATTTGCTCAAAAAAGAAACATTTTTTTTGCAACATTACCAAACGACTTGGATGTTGTCCGGTTTAGATCGTGTGGTTGCAATCTCCTTATTCGGTTGCTGAAAAAATGGAGAAGATAGAGTTGAGACGAATTAACGCACATATGCCAGCACAAACTAAAGCGCGTAACGGTTCACTTGATCAAAATCAGGCGGTGGCCGTTTCCTCTGTTCTCTCTCGCACCCTGCCGCGTGGATAAGTTGGAATTCCAGTTTGTTGTGTGGATAAATTGTCAAAACTTCTACCAAAGCGGCAGTTTTAGTTGTACATTATCTAGCTACTTTGCAGAAAGGATTTGTTTGCGAAGATACCGTCAGATATATTAATTGGCCAACAGAAATACAAGGCAACCCTGTGTTGGAAATATGCCCTAGAGGCAATAATAAATTGGTTATTATTATATTTCCTTGTTCATGATAATCGTTTATTATCCATGCTAGAATTGTATTGATAGGGAACTCAGATACATGTGTGGATACATAGACAACACCATGTCCCTAGTAAGCCTCTAGTTGACTAGTTCGTTGATCAATAGATGGTTACGGTTTCCTGAACATGGACATTGGATGTCGTTGATAACGGGATCACATCATTAGGAGAATGATGTGATGGACAAGACCCAATCCTAAGCCTAGCACAAAGATCGTGTAGTTCGTATGCTAAAGCTTTTCTAATGTCAAATATCATTTCCTTAGACCATGAGATTGTGCAACTCCCGGATACCGTAGGAGTGCGTTGGGTGTGCCAAACGTCACAACGTAACTGGGTGGCTATAAAGGTACACTACGGGTATCTCCGAAAGTGTCTGTTGGGTTGGCACGAATCGAGACTGGGATTTGTCACTCCGTGTAACAGAGAGGTATCTCTGGGCCCACTCGGTAGGACATCATCATAATGTGCACAATGTGACCAAGGAGTTGATCATGGGATGATGTGTTACGGAACGAGTAAAGAGACTTGCCGGTAATGAGATTGAACAAGGTATCGGGATACCGACGATCGAATCTCGGGCAAGTATCATATCGATAGACAAAGGGAATTGTTTACGGGATTGATTGAATCCTTGACATCGTGGTTCATACGATGAGATCATCGTGGAGCATGTGGGAGCCAACAAGGGTATCCAGATCCCGCTGTTGGTTATTGACCGGATAGTTGTCTCGGCCATGTCTGCATGACTCCCGAGCCCGTAGGGTCTACACACTTACGGTTCGATGACGCTAGGGTTATAGGGAAAGTATGTACGCGGTTACCGAATGTTGTTTGGAGTCCCGGATGAGATCCCGGACGTCACGAGGAGTTCCGAAATGGTCCGGAGGTAAAGATTGATATATAGGAAGTATGGTTTTGGCCACCTGAAGTGTTCCGGGCATCACCGGTAGTGTACCAGGACCACCGGAGGGGTCCGGAGGTCCACCAGGTGGGGCCACCAGCCCCAGAGGCCTACATGGGCCAATAGTGGGAAGGGACCAGCCCCTAGGTGGGCTGGGGCGCCTCCCACCAAGGCCCAAGGCGCCTCCAAGAGGGGAGGGAGGCAAACCCTAGGGTAGATGGGCCCTAAGGCCCACCCCAGGTGCGCCTCCCCCTCTCCCCCTTGTGGCCGCCACCCTAGATGGGATCTAGGGCTGCCGCCCCCCTTGGGGTGGAAACCCTAGGTGGGGGCGCAGCCCTCCCTCTCCCCCTATATATAGTGGAGGCAAAGGGGCAGCCCAACACACGAAGTTCTTCCCCTGTTGGCGCAGCCCTACCCCTCTCCCTCCTCGTCTCTCGTAGTGCTTGGCGAAGCCCTGCTGGAGTCCCGCGCTCCTCCACCACCACCACGCCGTCGTGCTGCTGCTGGACGGAGTCTTCCCCAACCTCCCCTTCTCCCCTTGCTGGATCAAGGCGTAGGAGACGTCACCGGGCTGTACGTGTGTTGAACGCGGAGGCACCGTTGTTCGGCGCTTAGATCGGAATCGACCGCGATCTGAATCGCCGCGTGTACGACTCCACCAACCACGTTCTTGCAACGCTTCCGCTAAGCGATCTACAAGGGTATGTAGATGCACTCCCCTTCCCTTCGTTGCTAGATTACTCCATAGATTGATATTGGTGATGCGTAGAAAATTTTAAGTTTCTGCTACGATCCCCAACACCCTGGAAATTTAAGAAATTGTAAATTAGTCCCTTGGAAATTTAAGAAATTGCAAATTAGTCCATGGGAAGCCAGCTATACCCATCCTCTTGAGCGACCGATGGGGAGCCATCGCTGCCGCTCCCGATCCATAGCCAGAGCATGCAAAACTTTTCTCCACATGAATGGGAAGTCATCACTGCCAAACGACCCAAAGTAGGAACCGCCATCACTGATGCAGTCCAAAATCGAAGATCTAGCCACCCGACGCAAGCCGCATCGAGGCCGCCGTCGCCAGCGCGTTAACGTCGCCCGGCAATTCCTCCTCCGAGATCCATGGCCAAACACAACAGGAGGTTTCCTGCATCATGTCAGTTTACCGTGTATTCCTCTTCTTTCTCAAATATTTCTATTACGGTCATCTTAAAACTATGTTTTCTGTGTACTATTCCCAACGTTCACAAATATAAGATGTTTTGGATATTTCAATATAAACTACACACCGACTTAAATGAGTGAACAAACACACTAAATACATCTATACACCCAAAACAAAGAAAAGGTAGAAGTAGAACATCTGATATTGGTGAATGAAAGGAGTATCATACTATGTGGAATATGTTGTTGCGTCAATGTTTTAGTTTTGCTATTTTGAATAAATAAGAGGCCGTCAAATGGAGTGAAATGGTAACATAAAGCAAACTCATGATCCATGATAGCACTATTTTGATGATTTCATTTTCTATGCAGCTAGAGACGATGTCCTTGGCGATGGCTAAGGCTTATTTAAAGTTATAGCAATTAATGATGGCCAGTGCTCGTTTAAAGAAGACATGACGCGCTTGATAATATTGGATGATGGAACAAAAAGTGAATGGCTACTAGAGGTTTGTCTTTCCATAACTTGAGCATTACTAATGATCCTTATATATTGAAGTTGAATACTTGGCGGTTGTCTTAAATAGATTTCATGCATTGTTTATATCTATAACTACGTTGAGATGTCTCTCCAAAGTAACCAGAAAAACAACGCATGATGGCATACCGCGTACCCAAGGAAGCGCAAGCAGCATCGATCTATGATAAGAGGGGCACTTGGTATGTCTCCGCTTGAACCAAACACCAACGAACCCCACGTGTCCTAGTCAATTGGTTGCACGTAACTTTGTGTCCACATGCAGCATGCGTGTGATACTCTTGTTGCATGGCCTACTTTCGAGAGAGCACTTAAGGTATCTACGACGTCCAAGACGCCTTGCACGAGTGCATAACCACCACCATAACAATTTCATTTTCGTAACCACACAAGACACACATACAACCTCCAAAGCATAGATGATGCTTTCGGGTACACACACCCCATTGTTCCTCCAGATCTACCGCCAACACATCAGCATGGCTTGAATCACTTCGCCTAGCATGGAGCCGAGGAAGACAGGAGGGGAAGAAGGAGGTGGTTGGGGGACCCTGCTGCCGCTAGCAATGGCATGGGGGGTAGAGAGTTGACAAAGGGTCAGCTGCGACATGTGGTGCTGAGGCGCTAGGGTTTTCCTCGATGTTGCTCCACGGTCAATGTGGGTGCCTATTTCCAATGGACTCCAAAGATTCCCATGACTCGCCTTATTGACCAGGTGGCTTCCTACCATGTTAGGGCTCCAGGGGCCTGGACGATGCTCGGGTTTGGTGGGCATCATGGGTCTAACTGTGTTGGTGTTGCTTGTCTGGCAGCGTATCCCAGTCTTGGTGTGTTACCTCAATCGACCAGGCTCTTGGTCTTGTGGAGGCACGACACATTGCCCGAGTCGATCCTTTCCCACTGCCCTCTCAGGTGCCTTGTGAGTTGTTCTTGAATTCCGTTAAGTTTGTCGTCTTAGAGTGGTGCCTGATACGTCTCCAACGTATCAATAATTTATGAAGTATTCATGATATTATATTATCATCTTAGATGTTTAATGGGCCTTTATATGCCGTTTTATATGATTTTTGGGACTGACCTATTAACCTAGAGCCTAGTGCCAATTTCTGTTTTTTTCTTGTTTTTGAGTATCACGGAAAAGGAAAATCAAACGGAGTCCAATTGACCTAAAAATTCACGGAGATTGTTTTTGGACCAGAAGAAACCCATGGAGTACCAGATATGGACCAGGCGAGTCCCGAGGCCACCACGAGGGTAGGGGTGCGCCCTATCCCCTGGGCGTGCCCCCCTATCTCGTGGCCGCCTCAGGGACCCCCTGACTTGTTCCCGGCTCCAACAACTCTTATTTATACCCAAACTTTCAGAAAGAAACCTAGATTGGAAGTTCCGCCGCCGCAAGCCTCTGTAGCCACGAGAAATCAATCTAGGCCCTCTCTGGCACCCGACCGGAGGGGGCCATCATCACTGGAGGCTATGGAGGAGGATCCCAGAGGGGCCATCATCACCATGAAGGCCAAGGACCAGAGGGAGAACCTCTCCCCGTCCAGGTGGAGGCCATGGAGTAGGAATCACAAGGGGGAGAACCTCTCCTCCTCTCTCTCGGTGGCACCGGAGTGCCATTGGGAGGGGAATCATCGCCACTGTGATCATCTTCATCAACATCGCCATCATCATCACCATCCTCACCTCTTTTACGCGGTCCACTCTCCCTCACCCCGCTGTAATCCCTACTTGAGCATGGTGCTTTATGCCACATATTATGATCCAATGATGTGTTGCCATCCTATGATGTTTTGAGTAGATATCCTTTGTCTTTGGGTTGATTGATGATCTAGATTGGTACGAGTTGTATGTTTTGTTTTGGTGTTGTCCTATTGTGCCCTCCGTGTCGCACAAGCGTGAGGGATTCCCGCTATAGGGTGTTGTAATACGTTCATGATTCGCTTATAGTGGGTTGCTTGAGTGACAGAAGCGTAAACCCGAGTAAGGGGGTTGTTGCGTATGGGATAAAGGGGACTTGATGCTTTAATGCTATGGTTGGGTTTTACCTTAATGATCTTTAGTAGTTGCGGATGCTTGCTATACTTCCAATCATAAGTGCATATGATATAAGAAGATAAATATGTTAGCTTATGCCTCTCCCTCATATGAAATTGCGATGATGACTATCGGTCTTGTTAACAATTGCCTAAGACAATTCCGCACACCGATCCACCATTATTCCACACTCGCTATTTATAATATTTTGTAATATATTCTAACTTTATGATAACATCGCCTACTTTTATATTTTATCTCTCCGATACCATGCAAAGTTATCCTTTTCATACCCACAACGTAGTTTTATTTCTCGTTTCTTGTTGGAAGCAAACGTTCAGTGTACGTAGAGTCGTATCAGTGGCAGATAGGACTTGAGAGAATATCGATCTTACCTTTAGCTCCTTGTGGGTTCGACACTCCATACTTATCACTTCCACCTTTGGGAATTGCTACGATGATTCCCTGCACTTGGGAATTATCAGTGCCAAACCCCATACCAGCATGTGCGGTAGATCATCCAACGCATGGTTTAGTAAGAGTGTGTTTTGTTGATGAACCAAATGAAATTTCTAGAGATGATGAGATTACCTCCCATATGTTGAAGTTGTACAATCAAAACAAGTATAGCCTTTGCAATTTCAATAACTATTCAATTTTTAACCAGCATTTAATTTGCATCTATAGAACATACAATTAACATAAAAACCCTAAGACACATATATGTGCGTAGGTACAATGGCGTGAGTGAGTCCTTGTGATCTAAAGAAGAAGAAGCTCCACCAAGTAGAAGCTGTCCGCTCCACCAAGTGGAGGTAAAATAAATGCAAGGGGATACGTGCACATGAATGCGAACCACGTTAGGACTCAGCTGCTAAGTAATCATCGTCTTCCTTCTAATCATCATCAGAGTTTGCAGTAAGACAATGCATTAGCCAAGATAGCTTTTGGACTGTGGAAGAGGCAGTACGCAAGGCAAAAGAATTACTCTCTCTATTCCAAATTAAGGGTCGCTGATTTAGTACAACTATTTAAAACAAAGGGAGTACTAAACACCGAATTCTCTTCAATTAAGAAACAATATTTTGTGTGGCTCCCATTCCCACTCGCATGAGGACTGTGGAAGAGGCAGTATCGCGCATCGCCTGAGCCATCCCCGCATCGCCGGTTGGCGAGAGGTGATTGGCACGTTGCTGGGTCCGTGGCGCGACCAGCGAGAGGCGGCCTCGTGTTGCCTGCAGAGGCGGACGCTGCAGCACGTGCGCCTGTGGCTGCACCCGCGTCTGCTGCGACAGATCCCGAGGGAGATCAGAACAATATTGATGATCACTTGTTGACTAATCCTGCTGATATTCTGCATGAGACTTCTGTTGATGAAACAGGCACAAATGGTGAAAACAATGCAGAAAACGCTGCAAATATAGGGCCTTATTTCATGTGTCCAGAAACAGGAGACATAGTCTCCTCGGGATCGGCGCAGCGTCAGGAAATCAGAGACAGGCGGAAACATCTTACCCGATCTAGGGCAACGTGCTGCATGTTTAATAGGCAGGGTGCGAACCTGATATGCGTACAAGAGTTTGTTGGAGATACAACTTGGGAAGAAAGAAATACAAGAGATAAGCTAGCTAGTGGTTACAATAGAATATATCCTATGTGCCTAGCTATCCAATATCTCTCCAACCGAATGATCTTCTCAGCCTCCTATACGTGACACATAACCATGTGTTTAACACCCTCCCTTAGTCACAGCTTGGTCAAGTTGAGATTATGTTTGAAGTCTCCAAAGCTTCATACATGCAATGCCTTTGTGAATCCATCTGCAACTTGATCTCTAGAGTGCACAAAACGAAAGTCAAGTTTCTTCTGAGCAACTCTTTCTCTGACAAAATGGAAGTCAATTTCTATATGCTTTCTCCTAGCATGAAAAACTGGATTTGCAGAGAGATAAGTGGCACCAAGGTTGTCACACCACAAACATGGAGCTTGTGTGGTTTTCACGCCAAGTTCCTGCAACATAGACTGAACCCATTATCTCTGTTGTAGCATTTGCCAATGCTTTGTATTCTGCATCTGTACTTGACCTGGAGACAGTGGCATGTTTTTGTGCACACCATGATATCAAGTTAGGTCCAAAGAATATAGCAAACCCACCAGTTGATTACCTGTCATCCAAGCATCCTGCCCAATTAAAATTGGAAAAGGCACTGACCAGAGTAGAGGGTGACTTGCTGAAATTTAGACCAATGCTCAAGGTGTTTTTAACATATCTAACTATGTGTTTTGCAGCAGTCAAGTGAACAGTGGTGGGTGCATGAAGAAACTGACAAACTTTGTTAACTTCAAAGGAAATGTCAGGTCTAGTAAGAGTAATATACTGTAATGCTCCCACTAAATTTGTGTATCTTGTGCTGTCCTCTTGGTTCAAGAGTGTCCCTTCTGTGAGAGATAATTTTTCTGAACTAGATAGTGAAGTAGGTGAAGGTTTACAATCTTGCAAACCAATCCTTTTTACCATATCAGTTGCATACTTTTCTCGAGAGAGGTGAAGTCCATCCTTGTTTCTCTTTACCTCAATCCCAAGAAAGAAGTGCAAGTCTCTAAGATCCTTCAAGGCAAAATCTGCACCCAAGTCCTTTTAAGAGCCCTATGTTTGCTTCATTAGATGAGCTTGTCACAATAATGTCATCAACATATATGAGGACGAATATACATGTGTTGGACTTGTTGTAAATAAACAATGAGGTGTCAAACTTGGAAGGGACAAAGCCAAGTGCCTGCATCTTATGACAGAGATGAGAATACCATGCCCTTGGAGCTTGCTTTAACCCATATAGTGCTTTATCAAGTTTGCACACATGAGAGGGAGCACTTTTACTTACAAACCCAGGAGGTTGCTTCATGTACACTTCCTCTTCCAGAACACCATGGAGGAATGCGTTATGCACACCTAGCTGTCTGAGACTCCAGCCCCTGGAAACAACAATAGATATGACAAGGCGGATGGTAGCAGCTTTTACAATGGGACTAAATGTGTCCTCATAGTCTATGCCATACCGATGTTTAAAACTTTTGGCAACAAGCCTAGTTTTATAACGATCAATGGTTCCATCAGATTTTCTTTTAATCCTGAATACCCACTTGTAGTCAATCAATTTTTTACCTTGCTGTGGGGGAACCAAATGCCATGTTTTATTTTTCTTCAGTGCCATGTACTCTTCATTCATAGCTTTCTTCCATTTTTCATCGCCAAGTGCTTCTTCAACTGTACTTGGTTCACTTGGTTCACCTGTAGAACAGATCATACCATATTTGACTATATGTCTGTAATTCACAGGTTGTGTTGCCCCTTTTTGCAGTCGTGTGCGCCGTGGTGATGACGCAGCCAAGTCCATGGCGACAGAAGATCCAGCCGCCTGCACAGGAGTTTCAGCCGAAACTGATCCGGAGGAGGATCCCGCAGGTACAACAGCGCGAGTTATCTTGAGCGGATCTTCTGCGGCTCGTGACGGCACTGTTGCATCTGAGGAGGCCTCGGAGAATCCCGGCCTCTGGACCCTCTGGACCGGACTATCATCCTCTAATGATGGCGGATCAGCACCGGTTGCCGCACCAGGGCCCGCACTGGGGGAGCGACCCAGAGTCCGCCGCTTGTAGCATACCGGTTGGCCGTGGTATCGCGCGTCGCCTGAGCCATCCCCGCATCGCCGGTTGGCAGGAGGTGGTTGGCACGTCGCTAGGTCCGTGGCACGACCAGCGAGAGGCGGTCTCGTGTCGCCCGTAGAGGCGGACGCTGCGGCACGTGCGCCTGCGGGTGCGCCCGCTTCTGCTGCGACAGATCCGGAGGGGGATCGGAACAATATTATGATCACATGTTGACTAATCCCGCTAATATTCTGCATGAGACTTGTGTTGATGAAACAGGCACTGAAACAGGCACGAATGGTGAAAACGATGCAGAAAACGGTGCAAATATTGGGCCTTATTTCATGTGTCCAGAAACAGGTGACATAATCTCCTCGGGATCGGCACAGCATCAGGAAATCGGAGACAGGCAGAAACGTCTTACCCGATCTAGGGCGACGTGCTGCGTGTTAAATAGGCAGGGTGCGAACCTGATACGCATACAAGAGTTGTTGGAGATACAACTTGGGAACAAAGGAATACAAGAGATAAGCTAGCTAGTGGTTACAAATATATCCTATGCGCCTAGCTATCTAATATCTCTCCAACCGAATGATCTTCTCAACCATGTGTTTAACAATATGAATTAATTTGTATTGTTATTCTTTTTTTGCATATTTTTGCTGTTTTTTGCTAAAAAGTAAACTGTCGTGGTCACTTTGAAGGGTTATATTGTTATATTTTTCGAACTGTCTCATACTCACTCCGTTCCGAAATAGAATAGTGCATATAAAGATTGTCACAAGTTGAACTTTACAATGTTTGACCGAGTTTATATATAGGGGTAAATATGGACACCCACAGTATCAAATGTGATATTTATTTGGCATTGTAGCTGTTGATATACATTGCATAATTCAGTGTTGATTATTTCATTCTTTTGAAGAATCCCACTATTCCACATTTGATCAACGTGCTTGCATGTCCTTCGACGGTGGGTGAAGTCAAACAATGCATGTTTCCTTTCAAATCACCCATCTCTAGGTGCCATATACTATGAGTAAACAAAATTAGTTCTCATCGGTTAGCTTTTGTCGAGTAGTAGATCTGGCTAGATATATAGTTGGCCTATCGTCGTCATTGTATCACATATCACTGGTTGACCCCCATGTGGTAACTATTTGTCAGGTACCAAGCTCGGGTGTTGCTCCATTCAACTGTTGGACATGTAATAACCCTGAGAACGATTCAGATCTATTAATTCTGAGAGAGCTAACTGGAAACTTAATTTGTGATTGACATGTTCATCTCCTAGGGAATGGACTGGAAGCACCTTGGTAGATGTTAGAAATGGGAACTTTGAAGCTGGGGTGTCTTCAATAGTAGTCAATTTCATATTATTTTGCAGGTTAATCGTGTGGTCAATTTAATGTACTCAAACACTAGTGCTAATATGAATTATTATTTTTTGCATAATTTATACTATATTTGCCACAAAAAAACAAATTGACAACCACGTGTACTTGCCACAAAAAAACCACATATAGAGTATGATGGATGTATCTGTAATACCTTGCAATTAATGACGATGTTGTCCGCTAGTACAAATAGCAAAAATAAAGATGCGAGAAAGACACATCAACAGCAGGGAACAGGTGAAGAACCTATAAATAGGGCTGGGATCAAAGGTGTAGGTAGAGGGTGCAAACTAATACCAACCAAACACACACACTTACAAAGAGAGAGGGCCACGGGAGATGGCGAGTGCCAACAAGAAGGCGGCACTGGGTGTGATGTCGATGTTGGTGGTTCTGCAGCTGCTCGTGGCAGCTCCGATGGCCATGGCCCGCTCGCCGCGGGCTCTGGAGGAGATGACGCTAGCGATAGCAATGGAACACTTCATCCTGGAAACACTTCTAGGAGCCAGCTATTGTAGTGAAACATGCTTCAATGTTTTCTGCAACACCGATGGTTGCACTTGTCACTTTCCTTTCTGCATGCGGGCCGGCTCCCTCCATGACTGACGCTACTTAGCTCTGAAATGTCGGCGGGGCGACGTCGGTATGTGTTGTGGTTGCTTTCTACATGTGAAGTATTTATGTATTTGTGTGTATGTATGTGCAAATGTGGTGATCAAGCGAAGGGAAGGCGTGCGTATATGCATGCGTGTATTTAGGCTACATACAGTACACTATGATTCATACAAACGCCATCACGTGGAATATACATATATACTCAGTATGATTTGCATCTCCTGCCCTCGCTTTAATTTCCTGGATGATCGATGTGCCCATGCATCGTTGCACCCTGGATGCCATTGGGGCAACTGCTCACCAAACATGAGTTGTTGGACAATGCGGCGTCCACGTTGACCTTCATCTTGAACCCCGGGGTTGGTTCAATCCACGTCGCTCCTACCGGCTGCCACACGCCTGTCCTTATTGCTTCCAGCTTGAGCTGCTCTAGTTGAGAGATAAATAGTATTACATCCGTAAACAAATGTAAAACAGTTTAGGTCCACTGCTTACAGAAGAGAGAGTTGAATGAATCCAAACAATTTTCATCATCAAGAGGACTTAATCTATCGTTCAACATTGTTCGAATGATGTATGATGTGCTCAACACGTTTAGCACATAATGTCCCGCAATTACAAGCCATTTACATTGGTTGATAAGACAGTTTGATCTTAAATCTTCTACGTAATTTAGAGATAACAACAAAAAATGTACAATGAATTATCTCTTAGACTTATCTCCAAAAACTAGCTATTCTCCTAAAAACGTGCTGAGACATATTGTGCAAGGATCATCTCTTAATTAAGAGAAGGCAAATCTGTTTTCCTTGTTTCTCTTTCCTTCACATCACCACTTATCTTATGTGACACTCCTAAGATAGCACCATTATTCTACACGCCCTAATATCCCGCAATTACTGTTCATATAATCGCTCGTTTCTCCACTGCACACAAAACATGTATGCTCAGTGAACCGCTCCTAATCCATTTTCCTTCTCTATGTGATATATGGGTCATTTCAGCAACTGGGGGGGGGGGGGGGGCGATAACTATGACTGTGTTATTTTTTCCTTATTATTTTATTATTTTTATTTCTAGATTCCTATTCTCTTATACTCATCTTCACTTTTTTTTTCATCCTTTATATTTTCTGTTTAGTTTTCATGTTATTATTTTCCTAGGTAAATAATGAGTATTTGTATGAGATACATGAGCACTTAATTTTTAACACGTGCCGAAGCATGAGCATCTCTTTAAGATATATGAACATTTCCTTCACATGTGAGAATCCTTCCGAAATACTCTTATGGATCTACATGAGCATTTATTTTTAAATACAAGAGCATTTATGAAAATATACATGCCCACTTTTTCATAAAGGCAAACATTTATTTTATTTTGATACATGTGAACATTTTTCATCACACATGAACATTTTAAAAAGTTGCTACGCATTTTAAAAAGTAGATGATGCATGACTAAAATTCCTTAACTTACGGTACCTTTGCAGGGTTGCAGAGTATTCATACATTTCGGTCTTTCTGGTTGGTGCGAATGCACATTTTGCACTCATTGTCCACCTAGTGGAAACACAACACCTGGACAGTGTTTCTTCTTGTAAAATTCTCAATATGTAAAATATGTGGGAACATGGTGTGCCTACGCATTCCAATTTGCGGCAAGAAAAACTGATCCTGTGAAGCAGACCTTCCTTCGACTCCGTGCGCACTTCAATCTTTTTATCCATTCTTTCCCTCTTAGACACAACGTATGTGGTAACTTCTGCTGCATCAAGTACCTCTCTGATCTCACATTTTCTTACAACATTTATGCTCCATAAGACCAACTTAAACACAGCAGGAGTGAAAACTTTTGCGGCGTATTTCTCAAGACTTGAAGCATTTTCCTCTGTGAACGGAATGGACTGCAAGGCCTCGATGTCTTGGAGAGCCTCGTTCAAGCGTCGCGACACAAGGCAACGCTCATAGTAGTGCTCTAGCATTTGAAACAACGTCATCTTAGCCTCAAGATGCGTATGTAACACCGAGTTTAAACTCTCACTCTACTGATTGCTACTCAATCCTAGGAAACAATGCCTCTCAAGATATGGAGCACACCACAGTTTTCTCATCTTATACATCCGATGCAGCCAGGACTCCTCACTTGTTACTTTATTCCGTTGTAAGAATTGTAACCATTTTCTCTCATGCTCTTCAATGGAAGATATATCATATATGAAAGATCTGAATTCTTCCTTTATCGTGTCATCATGCAGATGACGTACAATGTTCTGTTGAATGTGCCATATACAGAGCCTATGGTTTGAGTCAGGCCACACCACCCTGATTACTCTCTGCATTGCAAGGTCCCTATCCATGATCACAGATATAGGATGATTCTATCCCATAACATCAAAAAAGGTCCGTAACATCCACTCGTATGTCTGGCTTGTTTCATGTGAAATGATACCACATGCAAAAATAATAGTGTCACGGTGGTGATTCAACAAGACAAACGACACAAATGGCAGATTGTACTTATTGGTTTTGTATGTGCTATCAAAAACAATAACATCTCCAAAAGCCTCGTAGTCAAGTCGGGATTGACTATCACACCAGAACAATCCCTTCAGATGGCCAGCTTCATCAACCAAGTACCTGAAGAAGAAAAATCTGAATCTCGCTCTCGCCGCGCCACCACGTGATTGACCACCGTTTGAGCATCCCCGGAAGCGATTGATTCCTGCTTGTTAGCATGGCAGAAATTGTAAATGTCCCTCATCGTGCATCCAACCTCGTCATATCCACTGTATTGCATGCACAAAATATCCATAATATGGTGTTTCCTGATCACTGATTTTTCCATGTCTGCAATGTCCGCTTTCTGCTCATCGCTAATTCTTCTGTGTGAACACAAAAGACACGACAGATCCCGTGGGGCTAGAGGATGGTTGTGTTCATTGATGAAATCCTTCACAAACCACTGACATGTTTCCTCCTGTCGTGCAATCACCAATTTAGCTTTACACCCTACATGAGTTATACTCCATGGCCTCCTCTTTCTATCTTCCATTTTCCTCTTCATGTGCTTCTCTTCACGAACCTCTTCACGACTACACACAAATTTTCTTAAACCAAACATGAGCTGTTGGACAATGCGGCCTCCACGTTGACCTTCATCTTGAACCCCGGGGTTGGTTCAATCCACGTCGCTCCTACTGGCTGCCACACGCCTGTCCTTATTGCTTCCAGCTTGAGCTGCTCTAATTGAGAGATAAATAGTACTACATCTGTAAACAAATGTAAAACGGTTTAGGTCCCCTGCTTACAAAAGAGTGAGTTGAATGAATCCAAACAATTTTCATAATCAAGGGGCCTTAATCTATCATTCAACATTGTTCTAATGATGTATGATGTGCTCGGCATATTTAGCACCTAATGTCCTGCAATTACAAGCCATTTATATTGGTTGATAAGACAGTCTTATCTTAAATCTTCCACATAATTTAGAGATAACAATAAAAATATGTGTACAATGGATTATGTCTTAGCCGTATCTTCAATAACCAGTTATTCTTCTAAAAACGAGGTGAGACATGTTGTGATAACACATCATCTCTTAATTAAAAGAAGGCACATATATTTTCTTAGTCCTCCACCTCATCACTTACCCTACGTGACACTCCTAAGATAGCACCATTCTACATGCCCTAATGTCCCTCAATTATTGTCCATAGTTATTATTCCCGTAATTATCTCATATAATCGCTCGCTTCTTCACTGCAAACAAAACATGCATGCTTAGCGAACCGCTCCTAATCCTTGCAATCACCACGACTACCGACTAATGAATAGGCACAACCCAATGTCGCCTTTCCGTCGGTAGCCTCCCCAACCGTTTGCCTCCCTACGCACCGGTCACCCGCGGAGTCCACCTCTTGCCTTCTTGGCGATGTTCCCACATCGGCGATGTCACCTCTGATCCACACACCACCTTGGCTCCGCTCCTAGGCGAGGCCACCGTCCATGAGCCCCCATCCCACCTCGAATTGGATGTCGAAGCCTTGCGTGTCCCAAAATGTTGACTCCCTCATGTCCCGATGCTGAACAAGACCTAGATCTGACCAGACACCGAGCACCAACCATTACGAGGCACTGCCCTCTACCCGGAGTCCTCCTCCTCCACCTCGGTGTCTTCGTCTACCCTGGCATCCCCTCGGTGGTCTTCTCCCCACCTCTTTTTTTATATGTATTCCGTATGTGTTTGTTATAAGAATGTTGCCAATTAATAACATTGTGTGAGAACATATGTCATACATTTGTTTAGTCCTCATATTTCTTTTTGTATGTTTTTCTTCAATTTATTTTCGTAGATGGTGTGTACAATCTATGAACATTGTGGTTGGATTACCGATGTTATTGTTTGATGTATACCATTGTTAGATGGGGACACTTCATCAGTGGGTATATACAAGCCTGACAATTTTAGTTTATTTGATAATTACCATTTTTAAATGGGGATACTTCATCAATTTTACCACTGCTTGATGTTTCCCCTTCCTTTTTTAAGCAACAAACATGCATAACAACAATAACATTTTACATCTACAGAGCATGTCAAAAAAGAAAGCAGTTGACAATAATAACTAAATCTAATGGAGTAGTGAGGATGACTCTCTCCCCGCGCATTGCTGCGGTAACTTTGTTAAAAAATGTGTAAGTAGTTGACAATAATAACTAAAGCTAATGGAAAAGAAAGTATAAGCTTGAAAATCAATAAAAGAAAGTGTCTAAAAATATAGAATAAAAACTTTTGAAATACCGTTAAAATGTCATTTCAAACCAAAATGTGAAGGATGACTAACATGAATATATGATGTGGTAGTGTGACATGCATAGACTAATGCAAAAATAATTGTAAATGCATAACTCGCTTATGTGGCAGATTTTGCATGGCTTAGCGGGAGAGAACACTTCAATGCATTGCTTAGTGGGACGTTGAGGTGGACACTTTGCATGTTGAGAGAATTGGGACCAACTTCTTAAGAATGTAAGATATAGATTAATTAGAGAAAAAGTTGTTGGTGCAGTATTTTCTTAATACTGTCAAAATTTACTAATGGCATGGTCGAAAAGTGTCATGTCAGTAGTATATTATTTACTAAACGCAAGTACGGTGGGCAACGCCACTAACTTGGAATGTATCTCTTGCATTTAGTTATCAATGACGTTTGGGCGTGATGCCACTAACGTTTTTCTACTAGCGGCGTTGGCGGCCACCGCAACTGGTGACACCATACCAAAGGCGTCATACTAGCGGCGCCGGCCTGCAACGCCAATGACTGTGTTTTACGAACGTCGCTAGTAGGCATTTTCTGCACTATTGAAACAAAATCCTTAACTGGTTTAAAACACGTATTTTCCTTCTCTATGCGATAAATGGGTCATTTCAGCAACGCACGGGTCATGGCGCAATCAATGATTGTCTTATTAATTTCCTTATTCTTTCATTATTTTTATTTCTATATTCCTATTCTCTTTTACTCATCTTAA
Source organism: Triticum urartu (assembly GCF_056163025.1). Lineage (NCBI taxonomy): Eukaryota > Viridiplantae > Streptophyta > Magnoliopsida > Poales > Poaceae > Triticum > Triticum urartu. Next base: position 7,019,063 of record NC_141873.1, on the reverse strand, counting down.
CTTCTGTTTTTCACCCTTTATATATTTTGTTTAGTTTTCTTGTTATTATTTTCCTAGGTAAATAATGAGTATTAGAATGAGATACATGAGCACTTCTTTTTGAACACGTGGCAAAGCATGACCATCTCTTTAAGATACACTATCAACATTTCCATCACATGTTAGAATCCTTCCGAAAATACTCTTATGGATGTACATGAGCATTTATTTTTACATACAAGTGCATTTATGAGAATACATGTCCAGTTTTTCATAAACACAAACATTTATTTTATTTTGATACATGTGAACATTTCGCGACACACATGAACATTTCTTTTTTGTATACAGGGACATTTAAAAAAACTGCTAGACATTTTAATAAGTAGATGAAATTTTGTTTCATGGACATGGACATATTTTAAAATGCCTTAAATTTTACTCATTTACTGAAATGATTATATAAACATTATATATATTTTTCTTACTTTTAAATTTCTCTGTGTTTATCAAGAAAGAAAATGTGTAGAAGGCCGAAAAATAGCGCTCGTCGGCCCACAGCCATTCTGGGTGTGGAATGCCCACATCTTCCTCCGCTCCTCCGCTGGAAATTACAGAGACAAGTGAGGTCATACCATGACCACCTCGACACCGCTATGCCACACCCCCCTCCCCTCACATGGCACCAAGTGAGGAGATAGATGGGGGGGAAAGGTAAAAAGTTGAGCAGTGACGAGTGGGCTCCATATGTCATAATAAAATAGGGATGTAAAAGGTTGCTTCTGGAGTTGGAGGCTTTTTTGGGATGAAAAAGTAGGGGATAGAACCTAGCTGGCCTTGGGGGATTGTTTTAGGGGCTATTGCAGGGGATGCTCAAGATGGAATCAGATGCATTGACTTTGCTCTTTGCCACATGTGGACCCACAACTGAACAAACCACTCCTTCCCCCAAAGGGGTTCAGTGATATGGTATTTTGGCTTGAAGACGTGATCTAAACAATTTTCAATGAGGGTGTGCAAAGTAGACTCAAGCAATAACACCGGAAATAGAGTTATCAAAGAATAAAACAATAGACCAACATATGTCATGTATGTTTTGCTATCTCTCCATCTTGCACATGAATGGGCTATATTGGCTATATTTCCCCTCCTAATCTTTGGTTAGAGTTTGCTCCTGAGGACATTGTCCCAATGCTTGTAAACGGTGCGACCATTCTTATGAATTAATAAAGGAGGGTTGGAGTTTAAAAATTCTTGTCTCCAACACCCATAATATATGTAATGAGAGTGTGACTAGCACAACCTTTAATAAATGCTTCCGACCATTGGCCAGTTATACCAAACAGACCATCTTCGTCATGATCATATTTCTGCAGGTAACTTGTAATACTATAATCTTTAATCCCAAGTTACATGTGCAAGCGAACTAGAAAGAATAAATTCAATCATCCCTTCATCTTGTCTAGTTGCAAGAAATCAATATGGGGTAAGGTGCAAGTGAGTATTTTCTAATGTAAGCAACCCTCCATTAAAGAGGCTATTTGAATAATTACAAAATGCAACACAAAGTCGTCATGATCTCCCTCCCTTCCATATAAAGCAGGTACTGAGAATAACACCGAGACCAAAGATCGGTCACCATATCTCCATATCTTTAACCATATGTCGCCTCATATGCACCTCGACTGTTGTAAAAATATTGTGTTTATGTACAATCTAGAATCATATCATACAAGAAGGTCACACAATTCATATGGCTAGCTACCGAAGAGATAATTTACATTTACTCATTAGTTTGTATTACTTCAATTTAAACCAAGTTTCACATCCACTGGTTATGTTAGGTTCATATGACTTCACTTTATAAATAGGTAGATAATGCATAAGACTGAGATTGTAGTTAGGGATGAAAATTTAAATGTGGCATGAATGTAAAATTACTAGCAATGTCTTTGTGACAAGAACTTTCTTTGTCTTTTATTCCCATGTTTGAACTAGTATAGGTCGGGGTTACACATGATGGTGCACATCACTTTATTTATCATCGTTACATTGAACGCTCATTGACTAAACAACGATGATCCATCCATCTTGCATTACAGGTCTTCATTTCATTGGCCACCAATGCTTGTTACACTACTCCCAGATGGTTGTTGTTGTTGTAGATAAGGTTGTTGAGGTTGGTGTGGTTGCTGGGGGGATGGTTGTTGGGGTTGCTGGGAAATTATTTGTTCTGCTTGCTGGGGTAATGGTTGTTGGGGCTGGATAAATGATTGTTGTGGTTGTTGGGGTTGCTGGGGTAATGGTTGTTGCGGTTGCAAGATGGATGGTTGTTGGGATTGTCGGGGTTGGGGCTGGGGAAATGATTGTTGTGATTGTTGGGGTTGCTGGGGAAATGGTTGTAGGAGGAGTAGTTGTTGTGATTGTTGGGGGAATGGTTGTTCAGGCTGGGGAAATGGTTGTTGCGGTTGCTGCGGGAATGGTTGTTGCAGTTGTTGGGGGAATGGTTGTTGCGGTTGCAGAGGAAATACTTGTTGTGGTTGCTGGGGAATTGGTTGTTGGGGTTGGGGAAATGGTTGTTGTGGTTGCCAGGGGAACTGTTGCTGGGGCTGGGGAAAAGGTTGTTGTGGTTGTTGGGGGAATGGTTGTTGTGGTTGCAGGGGGGTTGGTTGTTGGGGCTGGGGAAATTGTTGTTGGGGTTGGTGGGGGAATGGTTGTTGGGGCTGGGGAAATGGTTTTTGCGGTTGCAGGGGGAATGGTTGTTGGGATTGCTGGGGAATTATTTGTTCTGGTTGTTGGGGGAATGGTAGTTGCGGCTGGGGAAATGGTTGTTGTGATTGTAGAGGGAATGGTTGTTGTGGTTGCCAGGGAAATGGTTGTTGGGGCTGTGGAAAAGGTTGTTGTGGTTGTTGGGGTTGCTGGGGAAATGGTTGTTGTGGTTGTAGGGGGATCGGTTGTTGGGGCTGGGGAAATGGTTGTTGTGGTTGCTGAGAGAATTGTTGTTGGATTGTGGGAAATGGTTGTTGCGATGAATATGGTTGTTGTGGTGGATATGGTTGTTGTGGATATGGCTGCTGCGAATATGATTGTTGTGTTGGAAATGGTTGTTGTTGATGGAAAAATGATTGTTGGGGTGACTGTAACTCTTTGTTGCTAGGGTTTAGCTGCCTAGCGGCAGTGGCGATGTTCATCACCATGCCAAGGAGGACAAAGATGAGGAGGGTCTTCATGTTGAATTTCTATTTACTACTGCTTGCTTGTCTTTGATGTTTGTGGTCTAGGTGCGTGAAGTTTGGATGATGGAAGGTGGCCTTGATGGTGTATGTGTATTTATAGTTGTCATGGCATGGTTTCTTTTCATCTTTGCATCCGCTTTTTGAAAAAGTGCACCAATGCTTATCCAACTAATCATTTGGTATGTTGTGTTTGGTGGCACTACTTACTAGCGAGATTTTGGATTTTCATGATAGTTGCTTTTTGTTGCACATATCATCTGATTATAAAGAATGTTGGATAACGACCAATGACTCATCTTCTTCACTTTACACTGCAAACATTTATCTAAATTTTGTCCCTTTTTGAAATTTAGTTTGTGAAGCTCTACATGATGTTAGGCTTATCCATATGGACATAGCTTGAGTGGAATTAAGTTCGTAAGCTTGCGTGCGTCATTATGATGGATTACACTATTATTGTGAAGATTGTTCTAGAAACTTTCTTTCCAAAAGTAACTTTATGTTTTTTGCCCAATATGATTCTAAGACAGATAACCAAACATGACTCATCAAATAACCAGATAAACCAAGTAGCAAGTTGAGGGTTATAAGTTATAACGTGGACTTTTTCTCTAAGATACACCATCTTGTCTTGCATGCTTTGTGTACATGAAAATCACCTAGCAATTTTGATGCAACTAAAACAAAAGTAGACTGGAAAGATAAGCAAAACGAACTGAGAATACTATAATGTGAAGCTCTACATGTCTGATAAATAGTAAGATACTGCATACATCTATATCTTTCAATCCTCACAGTCTTCCTCATCCCTATCATCTCTTTATTGGCTACTTTCATTGTAGTCATCTGTTAAATAAAAGGGTTTTCTATTTCTATGCCCTTGGTTGGTTCGTTTTGCTCAGTTTTTCCCCTGGCAACTAACGTTGCTCACTTTTGCCCTCCCTACTCCACCAGGTGCTCACAAAAAGCCCCAGCGGAGCATTTCCATCCGGTCAAAGTCTTTGATCGTTACCTCCTGACTAGTGGGGTTGCTCTACTCTCTCTCTCTCTCTCACCACAGTGGGTGTCGCGGTAGGGGTTGAGGCAACTTATGACTAGTGGGGTCGCGTAATATCCTGACAGGTGGGGTCGCTCCACTCTCTCTCACCATAGTGGTGACGCAGTAGAATCCTGGCATGTGGGAGCGACGCAACTTATGACATGTGGGGCCGCTTGATACCCTGGCAGGTGGGGTAATGCCACTCTCTCCCCACAGTGCTGACGCGGTAAGATCCTGACTTGTGGGGCCGAGGCAACTTATGACAAGTGGGGTATATTCTCTTTATATTTTGTCAATGGCCGACCACGCACAGCCTCGAGCACCTTCCCCACGGAGCAGCCACAGCCATGGCTGCAGCTTGCTTGCATCGACGGATCTGATTCCTACGCCTACCAGTGGCCAGCGGCGGTGCACATCCGCCACGGCACCGGCATTATTTCTCTGCCTACATTGTCCCTCAAGGCCAACATACCGCACGCAGAGCTGCCACCCCACCCCTCCCCACCATCTGGATTTGCTATGCCGTCGAAGACAACCACCGGCATTATTTCTTAGTAAGCTCTCGGATCCTAATCCCCCTTATTCAAGCGCTTCTGAACCCTTTCCCTTAATCAGTACGTATGGGAGGAGTGTGTGCTTTCCACGTGAAGCATATTTTCCTTCTTGCATGAAGCACATGTGTGCTTCATGAGTGAAAAGCATAGTTGCACTTCATGGTGAAGCACAGTTGTGCTTATGTGTTTTTTCAAAACATATATGAATATTTTCTTCACATGTAAGAATCCTTCCGGAATATGAGGTAATTCCTACTGACGTACATGCGCATTTATTTTTACATACAGGAAGACTTATGAAAATATGCGTGCCCACTTTTTCATTAAGACAAACATTTATTTTATTTTGATATGCAAACATCTTTCGTTGCACATGCACATTTCTTTTTGCACACATGAACTTTAAAAAAAGCTGCTAGACATTTTAATACGTACTAGATGAAAAATTGTTCTTGTGGACATGGGCATATTTTACAATGCCTTAAAATTTTGCTCATTTACTGAAATGATTCTATGAACATTCTATATTCCTTCCTCGCAAAAAAAAAACATTCTATATACTTTTCTTACTTTTAAATTTCTGTGTTTATCAAGAATAAAAATGTGTAGAAGGCCGAAAAATACCTCTCGTCGGCCTGCAGCCCATTCCGGGTGTGGAAAGCCCATGTGAGTGAGGCCCACATCTTCCTCCGCTCCCTCCGCTGGAAATTACAGAGATGAGCGAGGCTAGTTCTAGGGTTTACACTCTGCTCTGCTCTCTTCCTCCTCCGCCATCTCCGAGCGAGGCCGAGCGGCGGCGGCGGCTACGGTCTCCCGGCCGGCCGTTTTTCGATTCTCCTCTCCTCTCCTGAGAGACCCCTCCCTCCCCGATTCGACATGTAGACGCTTTTTCTTTTCTTTTCTGATTCACTTTCTTGTTCTTGATTGATAGGGGAAACCAATCCGGTAGTATCATCCATCCATAAGCTTAGTTATTATATAATGTTGGAAAGCCATTCTCCTAGGTAGTAGTAGAAAGTAAGCTTTTTGGCTAGGGTTGCAGAAAATACTACTACTCCACACTGCTGCGGTTCAACATCTCCAGAAAAATTAAAATCATTCTCGGGTGTGTGCAAAACAGGAACATCACAAAACAGTTCACTCATTAGATGTTTTGGATTAGAATGCTAACTGAATTCAGACTACTAAAGTTCACTTGCCAGACAGAAATTTCGGTCATTTCAAACTGAATGTCCATGCGCCTGTGTCGGGGAGCGACGTTTTGTCGATTGGAGACGACGAGGAGCGCGGGTTGTGTCGGGAGTTTGGCAAGGGGTTTTCTGTAAAAATGTCACTGCGACAATAATTTCAGGACGGAGGGAGTAGTATTTCTAGTTGAACAGGTATTAGATTGGCCCTGTGAACTCAGTAATCCAAACAATACAAAAAGAAAAAAATTGGCCCTGTGAACTCATCCTGTTGTGGCAAAATTATTGATTTCCCTAGTTTCTTTCTTGCCCAACCAAGACCTGTAAGTACATACTAATTTGCATAAATTCTCTGGTTTTCATGTTCAGATTCTGCAATTAGTAGTAATTCTTCTTGCAGAATTGCTTGCTTCAATTGTAGCTCATTATTCAGGCTTTTCTACTTAATCATGGTAGTAGCTAGTTTAATTTAATGATGTGGCCTGCCTGGAGCGTCATTTTTTCTTCCTAATTAAGTTTTGGACATACAGCAGAGAGTGCTCAAAGTTCATCAGTAGTTGGAATTCTTCGTAATGAGTGTCTGTCTGCCATTGTGATCTCCATCTATCTTCACATGCATGCATTATTCTGATATCATATCATAGAAGTTTGAGTCCAGCTCTTTCGGTTGTTTTTCTGAACCTTGATATATATTTCCTGATGATTGGTACAGCTGAAGTGTTCGATGGAGGACCTACCGGAGGCTCTGCCGACTGAGATTCTCAAGAGGATCACCAGGACAAGTGATCTCAATTCTCTTTCCCTTGTGTCAAAGCAGCTCTACAAGATACAGGGGAATCAGAGGGATGCTATCCGTGTTGGTTCTGTTGAAAATATTAGCACTTTTCCGATTAGACTTATCCACGAGTAAACAGTAAGCATGGCATAAAAGGTACGCATCTCATAGCGATACCTAACCATACTAGCACGTATAGAACATAGAATCGAACCATCTATGAGCAGCACATATACGGCTAGCATAAGTACGAGTAAATGAGGGATGAACAGATCATACCCTCCGGTTGGCCAGGCCAACGCGGCGGTGGCAGCAGCAGCCTCGGCGTCGTCCGTGGCCTTCTTCTTGGAGGCGGCGTCGTCGGCCATGGTGTCGATGCAGGGAAAGTAGTGGAAGTAGAGGCGGACGAAGTTGGGGACGGATCGGGAGCAGTCGCGTCGAGACGCTCCCCAAAAATCTTATTGCCGTTCTCCCGGGCAGGATCTCGAATGACAGGGTTCTGGAGGCACCTGCTCTCCCGACCAACTGTGCACGCGGTCATCGGGATGAGATCGCCAGAAGCAGCACAGAGAGAGGAACAGTAGCTGACGGCTAGGGTTGTACGAGAGGGAGTGAGTGAACTGAGTTAGGGTTCACTCCACTGGCCAGTGCCTTCTTATATAGGCCGTCAGGTAGATGGGCCTGAGCCAGGCCCACGACCGAGTCCGCGAACAGCCCATGGTCCAAAGTCTCGGACAGTGGCGCTTATGTAAGCGACTCGTTAATTAATTAACAATTAATTAACCATTCCTGAGCGGCAAAAATAAGCTTCGGCTCGGCTCATTCCCGCAACCCGCAGAGCGCGTCGTGACGAGGCGAGGCGGGCGGCGGAGGAGGAGGAGCGCGCGTGTACAACTCCTATTCCCAAGCTCCCAATAGCAAGTGGTAGAGCAGCCCTTATAAAGAGGTCTCACTCTTCTTACTGTAGCAGTATGTGTTGGGGAACGTAGTAATTTCAAAAAAATTCCTACGCACGCGCAAGATCATGGTGATGCATAGCAACGAGAGGAGAGTGTGATCTACGTACCCTTTGTAGATCGACAACGGAAGCGTTTGGTTGATGTAGTCGTACGTCTTCACGGCCCGACCGATCAAGCACCGAAACTACGGCACCTCCGAGTTTTAGCACACGTTCAGCTCGATGACGATCCCCGGACTCCGATCCAGCAAAGTGTCGGGAAAGAGTTCCGTCAGCACGACGGCGTGGTGACGATCTTGATGTACTACTGCAGCAGGGCTTCGCCTAAACTCCGCTACAATATTATCGAGGACTATGGTGGAAGGGGGCACCGCACACGGCTAAGAATATGATCACCTGGATCAACTTCTGTTCATAGGGTGCCCCTTTCCTCAGTATATAAAGGATGGAGGAGGAGGAGGCCGGCCAAGGCTAGGTGCGGCCAGGATGTGGAGTCCTACTAGGACTCAAGTCCTAGTAGGAGTCCACCAAGAGGGGAGGAAGGGAGAAGGAAGTGGAGGAGAAGGAGAGGTGGCCAGCCCCCTTTTCCCTAGTCCAATTCGGACTAGAGGGGAGGGGGGCGCAGCAGCCCCTTGGCCCTTTCTCCTCTTCCCACTAAAGCCCATCAAGGCCCATTGCTTCTCCCGTAACTACCCGGTACTCCGAAAAATACCCGAATCACTCGGAACCTTTCCGATGTCCGAATATAGTCACCTTTTATAGTGGATACCCTCAAACATAGGAGGTCTCATGGAAGCAGCAAAACCACTCGGGGTAAATTGCCTATAATAAGGTTTTTGGATTGTTGGAAATATGAGCAATTTACCGAATGATTTTATTAACAGAAATACTAGATAAAGCATGACTAATATAGTAGAGATAAAACAAGTCATGTGTTTGGACAGAGAGAATGTAAAGAGCATCTGCATATATGAACTTGAACTAAACACATCTAGAACAGACACTAGATGAAGTTGCATATATGAAGTAGAACCTAACACATGTAGGACGGAAAGTAGAGCAAAGAACTCTGTTATGACATCTAACAGAAAGAGCAAGAACACGTACGGGACAGCAGCACTGGAAGTGCTTGACTTGGAGTCGGTGTCCTCGCCTGCCATGTCGTCGAGGAGATCGTGGACGTCGGGGAAGAAGTCGTCGGCGACCGGATCGCCCGTGATGAAGCAGCCAGTAGTCGCGCTGAGCGCTCCCCAAAAACCTTATCACCCTTCTCCCGTACAGGACTCAAAAGGTGCGATTTCGGAGGCCTACTGTCCCGACCTGCGGTGCACGCCGCAAGCCGGGATGGGGAAGATTGTAGCAGCAACGCAGTGCTCAGGAACTTGTGGAGAGAGGAGGAAGAGGTTCTGGTGCATCTCTCTGGGAGGAGCGACCTCCCTTTTATAGGCGCAAGAGAAGGAGGCGAGAGGGCAACGACGGGAGGCGAAACGAAGAGTGTGTGGCAAAAATTTAGATATCGGCTCGGCTCATTCCCGCAACCCACGGCGCGGCGCGGCGCGTCGTGACGAGGCGGGCGGCGGAGGAGCGCGCGTGGATATCCCTCTTGTTCTCATGCTCGTACAAATGGGGAAAGAACCTCCCTTATAAGGAGGTCCAACTCCCACTAAATTAGCAACGTGGGACTAAACTTTAGTAGTATCACTTGCCTTGCACAAATGGGCTAAGTGGGCATCTAGGATTTATTAGAAATTTCTGAAATAGTTATTGGGCTGCCCAAAATAGACTAAATTCCAGCAAGATCAAACCTACACCATAGCTTGTTTTTGTTAATTTCAGATACGAATTGACGTGTGTGGCACTGCAAGCAGTCCTAGTTCATCTTCCTGCACAAGCAGAGGAAAGCAAGCACAACAAATTAGTTTACTAGTTGGGACACAAGCATAGACGTTCACTGAAACTGAAATGAAGCAAAGTATGTGATGTGGTATGATAGGACCGAGACAACGGTAATTGTTCCAAAAGCTCAGGATCAAATCCATCATATGGTACATGTTTGGCATTAAAGTGGTTTGCATGTCCTCCCGTGAGTTGTTTTTGCTGGTAATATCAAGCTAGGATAAGCTCAGTTGTTCACACCAACAATATAGGTACTTGACATGAAATTAAACCCGAAATACACAATTTTTAGGTTAGGAAATACTTCCATAATGATCGCACGTATCTAGCCTGTCATTTAGATCATGTGACGAGATAAAGAAGCCGTTTTACAACATCACGCACACTGATTGCATGGGAAATGGCATGAACCATCGATTTCTTTCTCAGGAAATCAACACCATAATCAACATAGCAGAAACTAGTCAGTCTTGCAATTGGCATACCTAACTACCTGCTGCCAGTTTTCCATGACTGCTGCATGACCACTTGGTGAAGCAGGTAAGTTAAGCTCAAAATCAAGATATGTTTTATTTGGTTAGAGGTACGATGGGACTGAATTTGATTTGAAGTCCATCAGCTTCCAAAGCATTGAGCTCTGCATTTTTCAACATATAAAATGAGCGCAGCAAACAAAGAACTGTCTTGTATGTACATTAATAAATAGTGCAGGGATTATGACAAAGTGCCAAAGAAACGTTTTAGGTAAAATCATGGACCTAAGAACTGGTAAAAACTGAGAATTGCTGGATTGAATTCAACTACAGAATTTAAATTGATGTGAGCAGTGAAATCATGGACCTAAGTACCACTGTAAGGGAAACTATTTGATTCAGTAACTTTAAGGTGATAATACCTGGTGTTTGAGTCATCTAAGAATAGCCAACTACAAATAAATTCCTCCTCATCAATGTCATCTGGGACATTGTAGCTTCTACCTAGAGTTCCTTGTATTTCACTGCTCACATCCATAACATCTATCGTCTCGTCTTGCATGCTCTGCGGATTATGAAAGCAGGTACGGATTCATATGTAATTCAAACAAAATAAGCTGAAGATCTTGAAAACATGAACAATGATGCTGCACACGTCTATATTTTCAATCCTGACAGTCTTCATCATCCCTTTCAGTTCTTTATTGGCAGCTTTCATTGCAGTCATCTGTTAAATGAAAAACAATTCAACATAAGTTTGGGTGCCACAATAAGAATCTGTCATGAACTAGATAGGAAACTAAGGCAACATATAGTGTGTTGAGCATCTTTAATTCTGTCTGATGCCAAAGCGAGTTGGTCAAGATTATATGTTTGGTTGGACAGGATGTCACGTTGACCTTCATACCTGTAGGGAAAGCATGTGGAGTATAAAGATTGGAGCACTAGAATAATAGCCTACTGCCACAGGAGGAATGATTAAATGATACAGGGTAATCAGTGCCCTTTAACTAATAGCATTTCTATTTCTGTCTTGTCCATGTCAAGAAGTTGCTAGTGTTTGAAATCAGCAGTTTCTATAACGAGTAACATTGTAGATAAGAACGTAATCTTTTATCTATATATAAGGAGGTTTTTAAACTACACAAAAATGACCTATTATTGTAAAGAAGGGGAAAAAACCTAAAGGTGTATGAGAGCGCATAAACCAGATTCGGGATTGAGCCATATGCCTTCTCGGACAACCTTTTAGATGGTCACTTGTCAACATTGATGATGGCAGCGTGGACCGGCGAGCAACCGCGAAGAGAGGAGAAGAAAACGTCACTACGGCGTGTTGTGGGCATTTCATCGAACAGGTGGTGTGCGGGTGTTGGTCATTATGGCTCTGCTCTCCTCCGAATCCTCGCCCTGCCCCTGAAATCGGTGTAAAATCAGGAGCAAGCCAGTTTTCTTCATCCGTGGCATGGCATCAATCAACGGAAGTTGTAGGATTTGGTAGAAGGAGAGAGCACCTACTGACCTGAGGCAGTGAAAAATACACAGTGAAAAATTCATTTTGAACATTTTTTCAATTCATTTTGAACAATACACAGTGAAAAATTAATTAACAATATGATGAACATTTTATTTACATGAAATAAACGGTTTTTAACATATGGTGAACAATTTTTCGAAATACACACTGTACAATTATTTAATATATGATGAACATTTTATTTGTGTAAGATGAATTTTTTAATAGATGGTCAACAATTTTTAATTACACAGTGATCATTTTATGTTATACGGTGAATTTTTTCTTAAAACCGCTAATAATTTTCAACATGTCTAACAATTTTTGAAAACTGTTATCGTTTTTTGAAAATTTCATGAACTTGTTATTTTTTCAAAATTCCGATATTTTGCTAAAACAATTTTTTTAAAGCATGAACTTTTTCTTAAAACGTGAATATTTTCTTAAAATGTGGAACACTTTGAAAATTTCAATAATTTATTGCAATTTTGGAATTAGAAAAACATCAAAGAGAAGAAAATAAAATAGAAACAAAAACAGAAAAGGTGAAAAAACTGGAAGGAAAACAAAAAAGAACTGGTAAATTGTTTTTTAAAAGTCACGTATTTCAGAAGAAAAATTAAAAGGGATGAAAGGAAAACAAAAAATAAAAACAAACCAGAGTAGAAAAAGAAAATGAAGAAATAGAAATTCGTTCACAATAATAGGGTAAAGAACACAAAGAAGAAAAAAATCTTAAAACTTCTCAAAACCATTGGGAATACTTCCAATCAATGGGCTGGGCCGCTGGACGCTCCTGGAGGCGATTGACGTCGTAACGCTCGCAAATAACGACATATATCATTTGCGATATAGCTCTCGCGCTTGGCAAAGGCAATTTCGGAGCATGGAGCAACAATACCATTCCCACCTTTGTGCTGTCCACTTCAAGAACTTGCTAGCTTTCCATATGAGCAAATCCTAGTTTATCTAACAAGTAACCTAAGCAGATAAGAACACAAGCTTTAACTATCAACAAATTCTGGAAGTACAAAAATGACGTATTGTAAATAAGAAACAGAATAATTAAAGGTTCATAAAAGGGGAAAAGCCAAACCACGTGTTTTTTTTGCATTTGCTCAAAAAAGAAACATGTTTTTTTGCAACATTACCAAACGACTTGGATGTTATCCGGTTTAAGAAATTGTAAATTAGTCCCTTGGAAATTTAAGAAATTGCAAATTAGTCCATGGAAAGCCAGCTATACCCATCCTCTTGAGCGAACGATGGGGAGCCATCGCTGCCGCTCCCGATCCATAGCCAGAGCATGCAAAACTTTTCTCCACATGAATGGGAAGTCATCACTGCCAAACGACCCAAAGTAGGAACCGCCATCACTGATGCAGTCCAAAATCAAAGATCTAGCCACCCGACGCAAGCCGCATCGAGGCCGTCGTCGCCACCGCGTTAACCTCGCCCGGCAGTTCCTCCTCCGAGATCCATGGCCGAACACAACCGGAGGTTCCCTGCATCATGCCATTTTACCGTGTATTCCTCTTCTTTCTCAAATATTTCTATTACGGTCATCTTAAAACTATGTTTTCTGTGTACTACTCCCAACGTTCACAAATATAAGATGTTTTGGATATTTCAATATAAACTACATACCGACTTAAATGAGTGAACAAACACAGTAAATACATCTATACACCCAAAACAAACAAAAGGTAGAAGTAGAACATCTGATATTGGTGAATGAAAGGAGTATCATACTATGTGGAATATGTTGTTGCGTCAATGTTTTAGTTTTGCTATTTTGAATAAATAAGAGGCCGTCAAATGGAGAGAAATGGTAACATAAAGCAAACTCAGATCCATGATAGCACTATTTTGATGATTTCATTTTCTATGCAGCTAGAGACGATGTGCTTGGCGATGGCTAAGGCTTATTTAAAGTTATAGCAATTAATGATGGCCAGTGCTTGTTTAAAGAAGACACGACGCGCTTGACAATATTGGATGATGGAACAAAAAGTGATGGCTACTAGAGGTTTGTCTTTCCATAACTTGAGCATTACTAATGATCCTTATATATTGAAGTTGAATACTTGGCGGTTGTCTTAAATAGATTTCATGCATTGTTTATATCTATAACTATGTTGAGATGTCTCTCCAAAGTAACCAGAAAAACAACGGATGATGGCATACCGCATACCCAAGGAAGCGCTAGCAGCATCGATCTATGATAAGAGGGGTACTTGGTATGTCTCTGCTTGAACCAAACACCAACGAACCCCACGTGTCCCAGTCAATTGGTTGCACGTAACTTTGTGTCCACATGCAGCATGCGTGTGATACTCTTGTTGCATGGCCTACTTTCGAGAGAGCACTTAATTAAGGTATCCACGACGTCCAAGACGCCTTGCACGAGTGCATAACCACCACCATAACAGTTTCATTTTCGTAACCACACAAGACACACATACAACCTCCAAAGCATAGACGATGCTTTCGGCTACACACACCCCATTGTTCCTCCAGATCTACCGCCAACACATCAGCATGGCTTGAATCACTTCGCCTAGCTTGGAGCCGAGGAAGACAGGAGGGGAAGAAGGAGGTGGTTGGAGGACCCTGCCACCGCTGGCAATGGCATGGGGGGTAGAGAGTTGACAAAGGGTCAGCTGCGACATGTGGTGCTGAGGCGCTAGGGTTTTCCTCGATGTTGCTCCACGATCAATGTGGGTGCCTATTTCCAATGCACTCTAAAGATTCCCATGACTCGCCTTGTTGACCAGGTGGCTTCCTACCATGTTAGGGCTCCAGGGGCCTGGACGATGCTCGGATTTGGTGGGCATCATGGGTCTACCTTTGTTGGTGTTGCTTGTCTGGCAGCGTATCCCAGTCTTGGTGTGTTACCTCAATCGACCAGGCTCTTGGTCTTGTGGAGGCACGACACATTGCCCGAGTCGATCCTTCCCCACTGCCCTCTCAGGTGCCTTGTGAGTTGTTCTTGAATTACGTTAAGTTTGTCGTCTTAGAGTGGTGCCTGATACGTCTCCAACGTATCTATAATTTATGAAGTATCCATGCTATTATATTATCATCTTAGATGTTTAATGGGCCTTTATATGCCGTTTTATATGATTTTTGGGACTGACCTATTAACCTATAGCCTAGTGCCAGTTTCTGTTTTTTTCCTTGTTTTTGAGTATCATGGAAAAGGAAAATCAAACGGAGTCCAATTGACCTGAAAATTCACGGAGATTGTTTTTGGACCAGAAGAAACCCATGGAGTACCAGAGATGGACCAGGGGAGTCCAGAGGCCACCACGAGGGTGGGGGTGCGCCCTATCCCCTGGGCGTGCCCCCTATCTCGTGGCTGCCTCAGGGACCCCCCTGACTTGTTCCCGACTCAAACACCTCTTATTTATACCCAAAGTTCCAGAAAGAAACCTAGATTGGAAGTTCCACTGCCGCAAGCCTCTATAGCCACGAGAAATCAATCTAGGCCCTCTCTGGCACCCTGCCTGAGGGGGCCATCATCACCGGAGGCTATGGAGGAGGATCCTAGAGGGGCCATCATCACCATGAAGGCCAAGGACCAGAGGGAGAACCTCTCCCCGTCCAGGGGGGAGGCCATGGAGGAGGAAGCACAAGGGGGAGAACCTCTCCTCCTCCCTCTCGGTGGCACCGGAGTGCCATCGGGAGGGGAATCATCGTCGCGGTGATCGTCTTCATCAACATCGCCATCATCATCACCATCCTTATCTCTTTTATGCGGTACGAGTTGTATGTTTTGTTTTGGTGTTGTCCTATTGTGCCCTCCGTGTCGCCCAAGCGTGAGGGATTCCCGCTATCGGGTGTTGTAATACGTTCATGATTCACTTATATTGGGTTGCTTGAGTGACAGAAGCGTAAACCCGAGTAAGGGGGTTGTTGCGTATGGGATAAAGGGGACTTGATGCTTTAATGCTATGGTTGGGTTTTACCTTAATGATCTTTAGTAGTTGCGGATGCTTGCTATAGTTCCAATCATAAGTGCGTATGATATAAGAAGAGAAAGTATGTTAGCTTATGCCTCTCCCTCATATGAAATTGCGATGATGACTATCGGTCTTGTTAACAATTTCCTAAGACAATTCCGCACACCGATCCACCATTATTCCACACTCGCTATTTATAATATTTTGTAATATATTCTAACTTTATGATAACATCGCCTACTTTTATATTTTATCTCTCCGATACCATGCAAAGTTATCCTTTTCATTCCCACAACATAGTTTTATTTCTCGTTTCTTGTTGGAAGCAAATGTTCGGTGTACGTAGAGTCGTATCAGTGGCAGATAGGACTTGAGAGAATATTGATCTTACCTTTAGCTCCTTGTGGGTTCGACACTCCATACTTATCACTTCCACCTTTGGAAATTGCTACGATGATTCCCTGCACTTGGGAATTATCAGTGCCAAACCCCATACCAGCATGTGCGGTAGAGCATCCAATGCATGGCTTAGTAAGAGTGTGTTTTGTTGATGAACCAAATGAAATTTCTAGAGATGATGAGATTACCTCCCATATGTTGAAGTTGTACAATCAAAACAAATATAGCTTTTGCAATTTCAATTACTATTCAATTTTTAACCAGCATTTAATTTGCACCTATAGAACATACAATTAACATAAAAACCCTAAGACACATATATGTGCGTAGGTATAATGGCGTGAGTGAGTCCTTGTGATCTAAAGAAGAAGAAGCTCCACCAAATAGAAGCTGTCTGCTCCACCAAGTGGAGGTAAAACAAATGCAAGGGGATACGTGCACGTGAATGCGAACCACGTTAGGACTCAGCTGCTAAGTAATCATCGTCTTCCTTCTAATCATCATCAGGGTTTGCAGTAAGACAATGCATTAGCCAAGATAGCTTTTGGACTGTGGAAGAGGCAGTACGCAAGGCAAAAGAATTACTCTCTCTATTCCAAATTAAGCGTCGCTGATTTAGTACAACTATTCAAAACAAAGGGAGTACTAAACACCGAATTCTCTTCAATTAAGAAACAATATTTTGTGTGGCTCCCATTCCCACTCGCATGAGGACTGTGGAAGAGGCAGTATTGCGTGTCGCCTGAGCCATCCCCGCATCGCCGGTTGGCGAGAGGTGATTGGCACGTTGCTGGGTCCGTGGCGCGACCAGCGAGAGGCGGCCTCATGTCGCCTGCAGAGGCGGACGCTGCAGCGCATGCGCCCGCGGCTGCACCCGCATCTGTTGCGACAGATCCTGAGGGGGATCGGAACAATATTGATGATCACTTGTTGTCTAATCCCGCTGATATTCTGCATGAGACTTGTGTTGATGAAACAGGCACAAATGGTGAAAACAATGCAGAAAATGTTGCAAATATTGGGCCTTATTTCATGTGTCCAGAAACAAGAGACATAGTCTCCTCGGGATCGGCGCAGCATCAGGAAATCAGAGACAGGCGGAAACATCTTACCCGATCTAGGGAAACGTGCTGCATGTTTAATAGGCAGGGTGCGACCTGATATGCGTACAAGAGTTTGTTGGAGATACAACTTGGGAAGAAAGAAATACAAGAGATAAGCTAGCTAGTGGTTACAACAGAATATATCCTATGTGCCTAGCTATCCAATATCTCTCCAACCGAATGATCTTCTCAGCCTCCTGTACGTGACACATAACCATGTGTTTAACACCCTCCCTTAGTCACAACTTGGTCAAGTTGAGATTATGTTTGAAGTCTCCAAAGCTTCGTACATGCAATGCCTTTGTGAATCCATCTGCAACTTGATCTCTGGAGTGCACAAAACGAAAGTCAAGTTTCTTCTGAGCAACTCTTTCTCTGACAAAATGGAAGTCAATTTCTATATGCTTTCTCCTAGCATGAAAAACTGGATTTGCAGAGAGATAAGTGGCACCAAGGTTGTCACACCACAAACATGGAGCTTGTGTGGTTTTCACGCCAAGTTCCTGCAACATAGACTGAACCCATTATCTTTGTTGTAGCACTTGCCAATGCTTTGTATTCTGCATCTGTACTTGACCTGGAGACAGTGGCATGTTTTTGTGCACACCATGATATCAAGTTAGGTCCAAAGAATATAGCAAACCCACCAGTTGATTGCCTGTCATCCAAGCATCCTGCCCAATTCGAATTGGAAAAGGCACTGACCAGAGTAGAGGGTGACTTGCTGAAATTTAGACCAATGCTCAAGGTGTTTTTAACATATCTAACTATGTGTTTTGCAGCAGTCAAGTGAACACTGGTGGGTGCATGAAGAAACTTACAAACTTTGTTAACTTCAAAGGAAATGTCAGGTCTAGTAAGAGTAATATACTGTAATGCTCCCACTAAATTTGTGTATCTTGTGCTGTCCTCTTGGTTCAAGAGTGTCCCTTCTGTGAGAGATAATTTTTATGAACCGGATAGTGAAGTAGGTGAAGGTTCACAATCTTGCAAACCAACCCTTTTTACCATATCAGTTGCATACTTTTCTTGAGAGAGGTGAAGTCCATCCTTGTTTCTCTTTACCTCAATCCCAAGAAAGAAGTGCAAGTCTCCAAGATCCTTCAAGGAAAAATCTGCACCCAAGTCCTTTTAAGAGCCCTGTGTTTGCTTCATTAGATGAGCTTGTCACAATAATGTCATCTACATATATGAGGACAAATATACATGTGTTGGACTTGTTGTAAATAAACAATGAGGTGTCAAACTTGGATGGGACAAAGCCAAGTGCCTGCATCTTATGACAGAGATGAGAATACCATGCCCTTGGAGCTTGCTTTAACCCATATAGTGCTTTATCAAGTTTGCACACATGAGAGGGAGCACTTTTACTTACAAACCTAGGAGGTTGCTTCATGTACACTTCCTCTTCCAGAACACCATGGAGGAATGCGTTATGGACACCTAGCTGTCTGAGACTCCAGCCCCTGGAAACAGCAATAGATATGACAAGGCAGATGGTAGCAGCTTTTACAACGGGACTAAATGTGTCCTCATAGTCTATGCCATACGGATGTTTAAAACTTTTGGCAACAAGCCTAGTTTCATAACGATCAATGGTTCCATCAGATTTTCTTTTAATCCTGAATACCCACTTGTAGTCAATCAAATTTTTACCTTGCTGTGGGGGAACCAAATGCAATGTTTTATTTTTCTTAAGTGCCATGTACTCTTCATTCATTTGCGCTATAGCTCTCGCGCTCGGCAAAGGCAATTTTGGAGCATGGAGCAACAATACCATTCCCACCTTTGTGATGTCCACTTCAAGAACTTGCTAGCTTTCCATATGAGCAGATCCTAGTTTATCTAAGAAGTAACCTAAGCAGATAATAACACAAGCTTTAACTATCAACAAATTCTGGAAGTACAAAAATGACGTATTGTATAGAAGAAACAAAATAATTAGAGGTGCATGAAAGGGGAAAAGCCAAACCACGTGTTTTTTTGCATTTGCTCAAAAAAGAAACATTTTTTTTGCAACATTACCAAACGACTTGGATGTTGTCCGGTTTAGATCGTGTGGTTGCAATCTCCTTATTCGGTTGCTGAAAAAATGGAGAAGATAGAGTTGAGACGAATTAATGCACATATGCCAGCACAAACTAAAGCGCGTAACGGTTCACTTGATCAAAATCAGGCGGTGGCCGTTTCCTCTGTTCTCTCTCGCACCCTGCCGCGTGGATAAGTTGGAATTCCAGTTTGTTGTGTGGATAAATTGTCAAAACTTCTACCAAAGCGGCAGTTTTAGTTGTACATTATCTAGCTACTTTGCAGAAAGGATTTGTTTGCGAAGATACCGTCAGATATATTAATTGGCCAATAGAAATACAAGGCAACCCTGTGTTGGAAATATGCCCTAGAGGTAATAATAAATTGGTTATTATTATATTTCCTTGTTCATGATAATCGTTTATTATCCATGCTAGAATTGTATTGATAGGAAACTCAGATACATGTGTGGATACATAGACAACACCATGTCCCTAGTAAGCCTCTAGTTGACTAGCTCGTTGATCAATAGATGGTTACGGTTTCCTGACCATGGACATTGGATGTCGTTGATAACAGGATCACATCATTAGGAGAATGATGTGATGGACAAGACCCAATCCTAAGCCTAGCACAAAGATCGTGTAGTTCGTATGCTAAAGCTTTTCTAATGTCAAGTATCATTTCCTTAGACCATGAGATTGTGCAACTCCCGGATACCGTAGGAGTGCGTTGGGTGTGCCAAACGTCACAACGTAACTGGGTGGCTATAAAGGTACACTACGGGTATCTTCGAAAGTGTCTGTTGGGTTGGCACGAATCGAGACTGGGATTTGTCACTCCGTGTAACGGAGAGGTATCTCTGGGCCCACTCGGTAGGACATCATCATAATGTGCACAATGTGACCAAGGAGTTGATCATGGGATGATGTGTTACGGAATGAGTAAAGAGACTTGCCGGTAACGAGATTGAACAAGGTATCGGGATACCGACGATCGAATCTCGGGCAAGTATCATATCGATAGACAAAGGGAATTGTTTACGGAATTGATTGAATCATTGACATCGTGGTTCATACGATGAGATCATCGTGGAGCATGTGGGAGCCAACATGGGTATCCAGATCCCGCTGTTGGTTATTGACCGGATAGTTGTCTCGGCCATGTCTGCATGACTCCCGAGCCCATAGGGTCTACACACTTAAGGTTCGATGACGCTAGGGTTATAGGGAAAGTATGTACGCGGTTACCGAATGTTGTTTGGAGTCCCGGATGAGATCCCGGACGTCACGAGGAGTTCCGGAATGGTCCGGAGGTAAAGATTGATATATAGGAAGTATGGTTTTGGCCACCTAAAGTGTTCCGGGCATCACCGGTAGTGTACCAGGACCACCGGAGGGGTCCGGAGGTCCACCAGGTGGGGCCACCAGCCCCAGAGGCCTACATGGGCCAATAGTGGGAAGGGACCAGCCCCTAGGTGGGCTGGGGCGCCTCCCACCAAGGCCCAAGGCGCCTCCAAGAGGGGAGGGAGGCAAACCCTAGGGCAGATGGGCCCTAAGGCCCACCCCAGGTGCGCCTCCCCCTCTCCCCCTTGTGGCCGCCACCCTAGATGGGATCTAGGGCTGCCGCCCCCCTTGGGGTGGAAACCCTAGGTGGGGGCGCAGCCCTCCCTCTCCCCCTATATATAGTGGAGGCAAAGGGGCAGCCCAACACATGAAGTTCTTCCCCTGTTGGCGCAGCCCTACCCCTCTCCCTCCTCGTCTCTCGAGTGCTTGGCGAAGCCCTGCTGGAGTCCCGCGCTCCTCCACCACCACCACGCCGTCGTGCTGCTGCTGGACGGAGTCTTCCCCAACCTCCCCTTCTCCCCTTGCTGGATCAAGGCATACGAGACGTCATCGGGCTGTACGTTTGTTGAACACGGAGGCGCCGTTGTTCGGCGCTTAGATCGGAATCGACCGCGATCTGAATCGCTGCGTGTACGACTCCACCAACCACGTTCTTGCAACGCTTCCGCTTAGCGATCTACAAGGGTATGTAGATGCACTCCCCTTCCCTTCGTTGCTAGATTACTCCATAGATTGATATTGGTGATGCGTAGAAAATTTTAAATTTCTGCTACGATCCCCAACACCCTGGAAATTTAAGAAATTGTAAATTAGTCCCTTGGAAATTTAAGAAATTGCAAATTAGTCCATGGGAAGCCAGCTATACCCATCCTCTTGAGCGAACGATGGGGAGCCATCGCTGCCGCTCCCGATCCATAGCCAGAGCATGCAAAACTTTTCTCCACATGAATGGGAAGTCATCACTGCCAAACGACCCAAAGTAGGAACCGCCATCACTGATGTAGTCCAAAATCAAAGATCTAGCCACCCGACGCAAGCCGCATCAAGGCCGCCGTCGCCACCGCGTTAACCTCGCCCGGCAATTCCTCCTCCGAGATCCATGGCCAAACACAACAGGAGGTTTCCTGCATCATGTCAGTTTACCGTGTATTCCTCTTCTTTCTCAAATATTTCTATTACGGTCATCTTAAAACTATGTTTTCTGTGTACTATTCCCAACGTTCACAAATATAAGATGTTTTGGATATTTCAATATAAACTACACACCGACTTAAATGAGTGAACAAACACACTAAATACATCTATACACCCAAAACAAAGAAAAGGTAGAAGTAGAACATCTGATATTGGTGAATGAAAGGAGTATCATACTATGTGGAATATGTTGTTGCGTCAATATTTTAGTTTTGCTATTTTGAATAAATAAGAGGCCGTCAAATGGAGTGAAATGGTAACATAAAGCAAACTCATGATCCATGATAGCACTATTTTGATGATTTCATTTTCTATGCAGCTAGAGACGATGTGCTTGGCGATGGCTAAGGCTTATTTAAAGTTATAGCAATTAATGATGGCCAATGCTCGTTTAAAGAAGACATGACGCGCTTGATAATATTGGATGATGGAACAAAAAGTGAATGGCTACTAGAGGTTTGTCTTTCCATAACTTGAGCATTACTAATGATCCTTATATATTGAAGATGAATACTTGGCGGTTGTCTTAAATAGATTTCATGCATTGTTTATATCTATAACTACGTTGAGATGTCTCTCCAAAGTAACCAGAAAAACAACGCATGATGGCATACCGCGTACCCAAGGAAGCGCAAGCAGCATCGATCTATGATAAGAGGGGTACTTGGTATGTCTCCGCTTGAACCAAACACCAACGAACCCCACGTGTCCCAGTCAATTGGTTGCACGTAACTTTGTGTCCACATGCAGCATGCGTGTGATACTCTTGTTGCATGGCCTACTTTCGAGAGAGCACTTAAGGTATCTACGACGTCCAAGACGCCTTGCACGAGTGCATAACCACCACCATAACAATTTCATTTTCGTAACCACACAAGACACACATACAACCTCCAAAGCATAGATGATGCTTTCGGGTACACACACCCCATTGTTCCTCCAGATCTACCGCCAACACATCAGCATGGCTTGAATCACTTCGCCTAGCATGGAGCCGAGGAAGACAGGAGGGGAAGAAGGAGGTGGTTGGAGGACCCTGCTGCCGCTGGCAATGGCATGGGGGGTAGAGAGTTGACAAAGGGTCAGCTGCGACATGTGGTGCTGAGGCGCTAGGGTTTTCCTCGATGTTGCTCCACGGTCAATGTGGGTGCCTATTTCCAATGCACTCCAAAGATTCCCATGACTCGCCTTGTTGACCAGGTGGCTTCCTACCATGTTAGGGCTCCAGGGGCCTGGACGATGCTCGGATTTGGTGGGCATCATGGGTCTAACTGTGTTGGTGTTGCTTGTCTGGCAGCGTATCCCAGTCTTGGTGTGTTACCTCAATCGACCAGGCTCTTGGTCTTGTGGAGGCACGACACATTGCCCGAGTCGATCCTTTCCCACTGCCCTCTCAGGTGCCTTGTGAGTTGTTCTTGAATTCCGTTAAGTTTGTCGTCTTAGAGTGGTGCCTGATACGTCTCCAACGTATCAATAATTTATGAAGTATTCATGATATTATATTATCATCTTAGATGTTTAATGGGCCTTTATATGCCGTTTTATATGATTTTTGGGACTGACCTATTAACCTAGAGCCTAGTGCCAATTTCTGTTTTTTTCTTGTTTTTGAGTATCACGGAAAAGGAAAATCAAACGGAGTCCAATTGACCTAAAAATTCACGGAGATTGTTTTTGGACCAGAAGAAACCCATGGAGTACCAGATATGGACCAGGCGAGTCCCGAGGCCAACACGAGGGTGGGGGTGCGCCCTATCCCCTGGGCGTGCCCCCCTATCTCGTGGCCGCCTCAGGGACCCCCTGACTTGTTCCCGACTCCAACACCTCTTATTTATACCCAAACTTTCAGAAAGAAACCTAGATTGGAAGTTCCGCCGCCGCAAGCCTCTGTAGCCACGAGAAATCAATCTAGGCCCTCTCTGGCACCCTACCGGAGGGGGCCATCATCACTGGAGGCTATGGAGGAGGATCCCAGAGGGGCCATCATCACCATGAAGGCCAAGGACCAGAGGGAGAACCTCTCCCCGTCCAGGGGGAGGCCATGGAGTAGGAAGCACAAGGGGGAGAACCTCTCCTCCTCTCTCTCGGTGGCACCGGAGTGCCATTGGGAGGGGAATCATCGCCACTGTGATCGTCTTCATCAACATCGCCATCATCATCACCATCCTCACCTCTTTTACGCGGTCCACTCTCCCTGACCCCGCTGTAATCCCTACTTGAGCATGGTGCTTTATGCCACATATTATGATCCAATGATGTGTTGCCATCCTATGATGTTTTGACTAGATATCCTTTGTCTTTGGGTTGATTGATGATCTAGATTGGTACGAGTTGTATGTTTTGTTTTGGTGTTGTCCTATTGTGCCCTCCGTGTCGCACAAGCGTGAGGGATTCCCGCTATAGGGTGTTGTAATACGTTCATGATTCGCTTATAGTGGGTTGCTTGAGTGACAGAAGCGTAAACCCGAGTAAGGGGGTTGTTGCGTATGGGATAAAGGGGACTTGATGCTTTAATGCTATGGTTGGGTTTTACCTTAATGATCTTTAGTAGTTGCGGATGCTTGCTATACTTCCAATCATAAGTGCATATGATATAAGAAGATGAAGTATGTTAGCTTATGCCTCTCCCTCATATGAAATTGCGATGATGACTATCGGTCTTGTTAACAATTGCCTAAGACAATTCCGCACACCGATCCACCATTATTCCACACTCGCTATTTATAATATTTTGTAATATATTCTAACTTTATGATAACATCGCCTACTTTTATATTTTATCTCTCCGATACCATGCAAAGTTATCCTTTTCATACCCACAACGTAGTTTTATTTCTCGTTTCTTGTTGGAAGCAAACGTTCAGTGTACGTAGAGTCGTATCAGTGGCAGATAGGACTTGAGAGAATATCGATCTTACCTTTAGCTCCTTGTGGGTTCGACACTCCATACTTATCACTTCCACCTTTGGGAATTGCTACGATGATTCCCTGCACTTGGGAATTATCAGTGCCAAACCCCATACCAGCATGTGCGGTAGATCATCCAACGCATGGTTTAGTAAGAGTGTGTTTTGTTGATGAACCAAATGAAATTTCTAGAGATGATGAGATTACCTCCCATATGTTGAAGTTGTACAATCAAAACAAGTATAGCCTTTGCAATTTCAATAACTATTCAATTTTTAACCAGCATTTAATTTGCATCTATAGAACATACAATTAACATAAAAACCCTAAGACACATATATTTGCGTAGGTACAATGGCGTGAGTGAGTCCTTGTGATCTAAAGAAGAAGAAGCTCCACCAAGTAGAAGCTGTCCGCTCCACCAAGTGGAGGTAAAATAAATGCAAGGGGATACGTGCACATGAATGCGAACCACGTTAGGACTCAGCTGCTAAGTAATCATCGTCTTCCTTCTAATCATCATCAGAGTTTGCAGTAAGACAATGCATTAGCCAAGATAGCTTTTGGACTGTGGAAGAGGCAGTACGCAAGGCAAAAGAATTACTCTCTCTATTCCAGAATTAAGGGTCGCTGATTTAGTACAACTATTTAAAACAAAGGGAGTACTAAACACCGAATTCTCTTCAATTAAGAAACAATATTTTGTGTGGCTCCCATTCCCACTCGCATGAGGACTGTGGAAGAGGCAGTATCGCGCATCGCCTGAGCCATCCCCGCATCGCCGGTTGGCGAGAGGTGATTGGCACGTTGCTGGGTCCGTGGCGCGACCAGCGAGAGGCGGCCTCGTGTCGCCTGCAGAGGCGGACGCTGCAGCGCGTGCGCCTGTGGCTGCACCCGCGTCTGCTGCGACAGATCCCGAGGGAGATCAGAACAATATTGATGATCACTTGTTGACTAATCCTGCTGATATTCTGCATGAGACTTCTGTTGATGAAACAGGCACAAATGGTGAAAACAATGCAGAAAACGCTGCAAATATAGGGCCTTATTTCATGTGTCCAGAAACAGGAGACATAGTCTCCTCGGGATCGGCGCAGCGTCAGGAAATCAGAGACAGGCGGAAACATCTTACCCGATCTAGGGCAACGTGCTGCATGTTTAATAGGCAGGGTGCGAACCTGATATGCGTACAAGAGTTTGTTGGAGATACAACTTGGGAAGAAAGAAATACAAGAGATAAGCTAGCTAGTGGTTACAATAGAATATATCCTATGTGCCTAGCTATCCAATATCTCTCCAACCGAATGATCTTCTCAGCCTCCTATACATGACACATAACCATGTGTTTAACACCCTCCCTTAGTCACAGCTTGGTCAAGTTGAGATTTTTTTTGAAGTCTCCAAAGCTTCATACATGCAATGCCTTTGTGAATCCATCTGCAACTTGATCTCTAGAGTGCACAAAACGAAAGTCAAGTTTCTTCTGAGCAACTCTTTCTCTGACAAAATGGAAGTCAATTTCTATATGCTTTCTCCTAGCATGAAAAACTGGATTTGCAGAGAGATAAGTGGCACCAAGGTTGTCACACCACAAACATGGAGCTTGTGTGGTTTTCACGCCAAGTTCCTGCAACATAGACTGAACCCATTATCTCTGCAGTAGCATTTGCCAATGCTTTGTATTCTGCATCTGTACTTGACATGGAGACAGTGGCATGTTTTTGTGCACACCATGATATCAAGTTAGGTCCAAAGAATATAGCAAACCCACCAGTTGATTACCTGTCATCCAAGCATCCTGCCCAATTAGAATTGGAAAAGGCACTGACCAGAGTAGAGGGTGACTTGCTGAAATTTAAACCAATGCTCAAGGTGTTTTTAACATATCTAACTATGTGTTTTGCAGCAGTCAAGTGAACACTGGTGGGTGCATGAAGAAACTTACAAACTTTGTTAACTTCAAAGGAAATGTCAGGTCTAGTAAGAGTAATATACTGTAATGCTCCCACTAAATTTGTGTATCTTGTGTTGTCCTCTTGGTTCAAGAGTGTCCCTTCTGTGAGAGATAATTTTTCTGAACTAGATAGTGAAGTAGGTGTAGGTTTACAATCTTGAAAACCAATCCTTTTTACCATATCAGTTGCATACTTTTCTTGAGAGAGGTGAAGTCCATCCTTGTTTCTCTTTACCTCAATCCCAAGAAAGAAGTGCAAGTCTCCAAGATCCTTCAAGGAAAAATCTGCACCCAAGTCCTTTTAAGAGCCCTGTGTTTGCTTCATTAGATGAGCTTGTCACAATAATGTCATCTACATATATGAGGACAAATATACATGTGTTGGACTTGTTGTAAATAAACAATGAGGTGTCAAACTTGCATGGGACAAAGCCAAGTGCCTGCATCTTATGACAGAGATGAGAATACCATGCCCTTGGAGCTTGCTTTAACCCATATAGTGCTTTATCAAGTTTGCACACATGAGAGGGAGCACTTTTACTTACAAACCCAGGAGGTTGCTTCATGTACACTTCCTCTTCCAGAACACCATGGAGGAATGCGTTATGGACACCTAGCTGTCTGAGACTCCAGCCCCTGGAAACAGCAATAGATATGACAAGGCAGATGGTAGCAGCTTTTACAACGGGACTAAATGTGTCCTCATAGTCTATGCCATACGGATGTTTAAAACTTTTGGCAACAAGCCTAGTTTCATAACGATCAATGGTTCCATCAGATTTTCTTTTAATCCTGAATACCCACTTGTAGTCAATCAAATTTTTACCTTGCTGTGGGGGAACCAAATGCAATGTTTTATTTTTCTTAAGTGCCATGTACTCTTCATTCATTTGCGCTATAGCTCTCGCGCTCGGCAAAGGCAATTTTGGAGCATGGAGCAACAATACCATTCCCACCTTTGTGATGTCCACTTCAAGAACTTGCTAGCTTTCCATATGAGCAGATCCTAGTTTATCTAAGAAGTAACCTAAGCAGATAATAACACAAGCTTTAACTATCAACAAATTCTGGAAGTACAAAAATGACGTATTGTAAAGAAGAAACAAAATAATTAGAGGTGCATGAAAGGGGAAAAGCCAAACCACGTGTTTTTTTGCATTTGCTCAAAAAAGAAACATTTTTTTGCAACATTACCAAAAGACTTGGATGTTGTCCGGTTTAGATCGTCTGGTTGCAATCTCCTTATTCGGTTGCTGAAAAATGGAGAAGATAGAGTTGAGACGAATTAATGCACATATGCCAGCACAAACTAAAGCGCGTAACGGTTCACTTGATCAAAATCAGGCGGTGGCCGTTTCCTCTGTTCTCTCTCGCACCCTGCCGCGTGGATAAGTTGGAATTCCAGTTTGTTGTGTGGATAAATTGTCAAAACTTCTACCAAAGCGGCAGTTTTAGTTGTACATTATCTAGCTACTTTGCAGAAAGGATTTGTTTGCGAAGATACCGTCAGATATATTAATTGGCCAATAGAAATACAAGGCAACCCTGTGTTGGAAATATGCCCTAGAGGCAATAATAAATTGGTTATTATTATATTTCCTTGTTCATGATAATCGTTTATTATCCATGCTAGAATTGTATTGATAGGAAACTCAGATACATGTGTGGATACATAGACAACACCATGTCCCTAGTAAGCCTCTAGTTGACTAGCTCGTTGATCAATAGATGGTTACGGTTTCCTGACCATGGACATTGGATGTCGTTGATAACAGGATCACATCATTAGGAGAATGATGTGATGGACAAGACCCAATCCTAAGCCTAGCACAAAGATCGTGTAGTTCGTATGCTAAAGCTTTTCTAATGTCAAGTATCATTTCCTTAGACCATGAGATTGTGCAACTCCCGGATACCGTAGGAGTGCGTTGGGTGTGCCAAACGTCACAACGTAACTGGGTGGCTATAAAGGTACACTACGGGTATCTCCGAAAGTGTCTGTTGGGTTGGCACGAATCGAGACTGGGATTTGTCACTCCGTGTAACGGAGAGGTATCTCTGGGCCCACTCGGTAGGACATCATCATAATGTGCACAATGTGACCAAGGAGTTGATCATGGGATGATGTGTTACGGAATGAGTAAAGAGACTTGCCGGTAACGAGATTGAACAAGGTATCGGGATACCGACGATCGAATCTCGGGCAAGTATCATATCGATAGACAAAGGGAATTGTTTACGGGATTGATTGAATCCTTGACATCGTGGTTCATACGATGAGATCATCGTGGAGCATGTGGGAGCCAACATGGGTATCCAGATCCCGCTGTTGGTTATTGACCGGATAGTTGTCTCGGCCATGTCTGCATGACTCCCGAGCCCGTAGGGTCTACACACTTAAGGTTCGATGACGCTAGGGTTATAGGGAAAGTATGTACGCGGTTACCGAATGTTGTTTGGAGTCCCGGATGAGATCCCGGACGTCACGAGGAGTTCCGGAATGGTCCGGAGGTAAAGATTGATATATAGGAAGTATGGTTTTGGCCACCTAAAGTGTTCCGGGCATCACCGGTAGTGTACCAGGACCACCGGAGGGGTCCGGAGGTCCACCAGGTGGGGCCACCAGCCCCAGAGGCCTACATGGGCCAATAGTGGGAAGGGACCAGCCCCTAGGTGGGCTGGGGCGCCTCCCACCAAGGCCCAAGGCGCCTCCAAGAGGGGAGGGAGGCAAACCCTAGGGCAGATGGGCCCTAAGGCCCACCCCAGGTGCGCCTCCCCCTCTCCCCCTTGTGGCCGCCACCCTAGATGGGATCTAGGGCTGCCGCCCCCCTTGGGGTGGAAACCCTAGGTGGGGGCGCAGCCCTCCCTCTCCCCCTATATATAGTGGAGGCAAAGGGGCAGCCCAACACATGAAGTTCTTCCCCTGTTGGCGCAGCCCTACCCCTCTCCCTCCTCGTCTCTCGTAGTGCTTGGCGAAGCCCTGCTGGAGTCCCGCGCTCCTCCACCACCACCACGCCGTCGTGCTGCTGCTGGACGGAGTCTTCCCCAACCTCCCCTTCTCCCCTTGCTGGATCAAGGCGTACGAGACGTCATCGGGCTGTACGTTTGTTGAACGCGGAGGCGCCGTTGTTCGGCGCTTAGATCGGAATCGACCGCGATCTGAATCGCTGCGTGTACGACTCCACCAACCACGTTCTTGCAACGCTTCCGCTTAGCGATCTACAAGGGTATGTAGATGCACTCCCCTTCCCTTCGTTGCTAGATTACTTCATAGATTGATATTGGTGATGCGTAGAAAATTTTAAATTTCTGCTACGATCCCCAACACCCTGGAAATTTAAGAAATTGTAAATTAGTCCCTTGGAAATTTAAGAAATTGCAAATTAGTCCATGGGAAGCCAGCTATACCCATCCTCTTGAGCGACCGATGGGGAGCCATCGCTGCCGCTCCCGATCCATAGCCAGAGCATGCAAAACTTTTCTCCACATGAATGGGAAGTCATCACTACCAAACGACCCAAAGTAGGAACCGCCATCACTGATGTAGTCCAAAATCGAAGATCTAGCCACCCGACGCAAGCCGCATCAAGGCCGCCGTCGCCACCGCGTTAACCTCGCCCGGCAATTCCTCCTCCGAGATCCATGGCCAAACACAACAGGTGGTTTCCTGCATCATGTCAGTTTACCGTGTATTCCTCTTCTTTCTCAAATATTTCTATTACGGTCATCTTAAAACTATGTTTTCTGTGTACTATTCCCAACGTTCACAAATATAAGATGTTTTGGATATTTCAATATAAACTACACACCGACTTAAATGAGTGAACAAACACACTAAATACATCTATACACCCAAAACAAAGAAAAGGTAGAAGTAGAACATCTGATATTGGTGAATGAAAGGAGTATCATACTATGTGGAATATGTTGTTGCGTCAATGTTTTAGTTTAGCTATTTTGAATAAATAAGAGGCCGTCAAATGGAGTGAAATGGTAACATAAAGCAAACTCATGATCCATGATAGCACTATTTTGATGATTTCATTTTCTATGCAGCTAGAGACGATGTGCTTGGCGATGGCTAAGGCTTATTTAAAGTTATAGCAATTAATGATGGCCAGTGCTCGTTTAAAGAAGACATGACGCGCTTGATAATATTGGATGATGGAACAAAAAGTGAATGGCTACTAGAGGTTTGTCTTTCCATAACTTGAGCATTACTAATGATCCTTATATATTGAAGATGAATACTTGGCGGTTGTCTTAAATAGATTTCATGCATTGTTTATATCTATAACTACGTTGAGATGTCTCTCCAAAGTAACCAGAAAAACAACGCATGATGGCATACCGCGTACCCAAGGAAGCGCAAGCAGCATCGATCTATGATAAGAGGGGTACTTGGTATGTCTCCGCTTGAACCAAACACCAACGAACCCCACGTGTCCCAGTCAATTGGTTTCATGTAACTTTGTGTCCACATGCAGCATGCGTGTGATACTCTTGTTGCATGGCCTACTTTCGAGAGAGCACTTAAGGTATCTACGACATCCAAGACGCCTTGCACGAGTGCATAACCACCACCATAACAATTTCATTTTCGTAACCACACAAGACACACATACAACCTCCAAAGCATAGATGATGCTTTCGGGTACACACACCCCATTGTTCCTCCAGATCTACCGCCAACACATCAGCATGGCTTGAATCACTTCGCCTAGCATGGAGCCGAGGAAGACAGGAGGGGAAGAAGGAGGTGGTTGGAGGACCCTGCTGCCGCTGGCAATGGCATGGGGGGTAGAGAGTTGACAAAGGGTCAGCTGCGACATGTGGTGCTGAGGCGCTAGGGTTTTCCTCGATGTTGCTCCACGGTCAATGTGGGTGCCTATTTCCAATGCACTCCAAAGATTCCCATGACTCGCCTTGTTGACCAGGTGGCTTCCTACCATGTTAGGGCTCCAGGGGCCTGGACGATGCTCGGATTTGGTGGGCATCATGGGTCTAACTGTGTTGGTGTTGCTTGTCTGGCAGCGTATCCCAGTCTTGGTGTGTTACCTCAATCGACCAGGCTCTTGGTCTTGTGGAGGCACGACACATTGCCCGAGTCGATCCTTTCCCACTGCCCTCTCAGGTGCCTTGTGAGTTGTTCTTGAATTCCGTTAAGTTTGTCGTCTTAGAGTGGTGCCTGATACGTCTCCAACGTATCAATAATTTATGAAGTATTCATGATATTATATTATCATCTTAGATGTTTAATGGGCCTTTATATGCCATTTTATATGATTTTTGGGACTGACCTATTAACCTAGAGCCTAGTGCCAATTTCTGTTTTTTCTTGTTTTTGAGTATCACGGAAAAGGAAAATCAAACGGAGTCCAATTGACCTAAAAATTCACGGAGATTGTTTTTGGACCAGAAGAAACCCATGGAGTACCAGATATGGACCAGGCGAGTCCCGAGGCCAACACGAGGGTGGGGGTGCGCCCTATCCCCTGGGCATGCCCCCCTATCTCGTGGCCGCCTCAGGGACCCCCTGACTTGTTCCCGACTCCAACACCTCTTATTTATACCCAAACTTTCAGAAAGAAACCTAGATTGGAAGTTCCGCCGCCGCAAGCCTCTGTAGCCACGAGAAATCAATCTAGGCCCTCTCTGGCACCCTACCGGAGGGGGCCATCATCACTGGAGGCTATGGAGGAGGATCCCAGAGGGGCCATCATCACCATGAAGGCCAAGGACCAGAGGGAGAACCTCTCCCCGTCCAGGGGGAGCCCATGGAGTAGGAAGCACAAGGGGGAGAACCTCTCCTCCTCTCTCTCGGTGGCACCGGAGTGCCATTGGGAGGGGAATCATCGCCACTGTGATCGTCTTCATCAACATCGCCATCATCATCACCATCCTCACCTCTTTTACGCGGTCCACTCTCCCTGACCCCGCTGTAATCCCTACTTGAGCATGGTGCTTTATGCCACATATTATGATCCAATGATGTGTTGCCATCCTATGATGTTTTGACTAGATATCCTTTGTCTTTGGGTTGATTGATGATCTAGATTGGTACGAGTTGTATGTTTTGTTTTGGTGTTGTCCTATTGTGCCCTCCGTGTCGCACAAGCGTGAGGGATTCCCGCTATAGGGTGTTGTAATACGTTCATGATTCGCTTATAGTGGGTTGCTTGAGTGACAGAAGCGTAAACCCGAGTAAGGGGGTTGTTGCGTATGGGATAAAGGGGACTTGATGCTTTAATGCTATGGTTGGGTTTTACCTTAATGATCTTTAGTAGTTGCGGATGCTTGCTATACTTCCAATCATAAGTGCATATGATATAAGAAGATGAAGTATGTTAGCTTATGCCTCTCCCTCATATGAAATTGCGATGATGACTATCGGTCTTGTTAAGAATTGCCTAAGACAATTCCGCACACCGATCCACCATTATTCCACACTCGCTATTTATAATATTTTGTAATATATTCTAACTTTATGATAACATCGCCTACTTTTATATTTTATCTCTCCGATACCATGCAAAGTTATCCTTTTCATACCCACAACGTAGTTTTATTTCTCGTTTCTTGTTGGAAGCAAACGTTCAATGTACGTAGAGTCGTATCAGTGGCAGATAGGACTTGAGAGAATATCGATCTTACCTTTAGCTCCTTGTGGGTTCGACACTCCATACTTATCACTTCCACCTTTGGGAATTGCTACGATGATTCCCTGCACTTGGGAATTATCAGTGCCAAACCCCATACCAGCATGTGCGGTAGATCATCCAACGCATGGTTTAGTAAGAGTGTGTTTTGTTGATGAACCAAATGAAATTTCTAGAGATGATGAGATTACCTCCCATATGTTGAAGTTGTACAATCAAAACAAGTATAGCCTTTGCAATTTCAATAACTATTCAATTTTTAACCAGCATTTAATTTGCATCTATAGAACATACAATTAACATAAAAACCCTAAGACACATATATGTGCGTAGGTACAATGGCGTGAGTGAGTCCTTGTGATCTAAAGAAGAAGAAGCTCCACCAAGTAGAAGCTGTCCGCTCCACCAAGTGGAGGTAAAATAAATGCAAGGGGATACGTGCACATGAATGCGAACCACGTTAGGACTCAGCTGCTAAGTAATCATCGTCTTCCTTCTAATCATCATCAGAGTTTGCAGTAAGACAATGCATTAGCCAAGATAGCTTTTGGACTGTGGAAGAGGCAGTACGCAAGGCAAAAGAATTACTCTCTCTATTCCAAATTAAGGGTCGCTGATTTAGTACAACTATTTAAAACAAAGGGAGTACTAAACACCGAATTCTCTTCAATTAAGAAACAATATTTTGTGTGGCTCCCAATCCCACTCGCATGAGGACTGTGGAAGAGGCAGTATCGCGCATCGCCTGAGCCATCCCCGCATCGCCGGTTGGCGAGAGGTGATTGGCACGTTGCTGGGTCCGTGGCGCGACCAGCGAGAGGCGGCCTCGTGTCGCCTGCAGAGGCGGACGCTGCAGCGCGTGCGCCTGTGGCTGCACCCGCGTCTGCTGCGACAGATCCCGAGGGAGATCAGAACAATATTGATGATCACTTGTTGACTAATCCTGCTGATATTCTGCATGAGACTTCTGTTGATGAAACAGGCACAAATGGTGAAAACAATGCAGAAAACGCTGCAAATATAGGGCCTTATTTCATGTGTCCAGAAACAGGAGACATAGTCTCCTCGGGATCGGCGCAGCGTCAGGAAATCAGAGACAGGCGGAAACATCTTACCCGATCTAGGGCAACGTGCTGCATGTTTAATAGGCAGGGTGCGAACCTGATATGCGTACAAGAGTTTGTTGGAGATACAACTTGGGAAGAAAGAAATACAAGAGATAAGCTAGCTAGTGGTTACAATAGAATATATCCTATGTGCCTAGCTATCCAATATCTCTCCAACCGAATGATCTTCTCAGCCTCCTATACGTGACACATAACCATGTGTTTAACACCCTCCCTTAGTCACAGCTTGGTCAAGTTGAGATTATGTTTGAAGTCTCCAAAGCTTCATACATGCAATGCCTTTGTGAATCCATCTGCAACTTGATCTCTAGAGTGCACAAAACGAAAGTCAAGTTTCTTCTGAGCAACTCTTTCTCTGACAAAATGGAAGTCAATTTCTATATGCTTTCTCCTAGCATGAAAAACTAGATTTGCAGAGAGATAAGTGGCACCAAGGTTGTCACACCACAAACATGGAGCTTGTGTGGTTTTCACGCCAAGTTCCTGCAACATAGACTGAACCCATTATCTCTGCAGTAGCATTTGCCAATGCTTTGTATTCTGCATCTGTACTTGACATGGAGACAGTGGCATGTTTTTGTGCACACCATGATATCAAGTTAGGTCCAAAGAATATAGCAAACCCACCAGTTGATTACCTGTCATCCAAGCATCCTGCCCAATTAGAATTGGAAAAGGCACTGACCAGAGTAGAGGGTGACTTGCTGAAATTTAGACCAATGCTCAAGGTGTTTTTAACATATCTAACTATGTGTTTTGTAGCAGTCAAGTGAACAGTGGTGGGTGCATGAAGAAACTGACAAACTTTGTTAACTTCAAAGGAAATGTCAGGTCTAGTAAGAGTAATATACTGTAATGCTCCCACTAAATTTGTGTATCTTGTGTTGTCCTCTTGGTTCAAGAGTGTCCCTTCTGTGAGAGATAATTTTTCTGAACTAGATAGTGAAGTAGGTGAAGGTTTACAATCTTGCAAACCAATCCTTTTTACCATATCAGTTGCATACTTTTCTTGAGAGAGGTGAAGTCCATCCTTGTTTCTCTTTACCTCAATCCCAAGAAAGAAGTGCAAGTCTCCAAGATCCTTCAAGGAAAAATCTGCACCCAAGTCCTTTTAAGAGCCCTGTGTTTGCTTCATTAGATGAGCTTGTCACAATAATGTCATCTACATATATGAGGACAAATATACATGTGTTGGACTTGTTGTAAATAAACAATGAGGTGTCAAACTTGCATGGGACAAAGCCAAGTGCCTGCATCTTATGACAGAGATGAGAATACCATGCCCTTGGAGCTTGCTTTAACCCATATAGTGCTTTATCAAGTTTGCACACATGAGAGAGAGCACTTTTACTTACAAACCCAGGAGGTTGCTTCATGTACACTTCCTCTTCCAGAACACCATGGAGGAATGCGTTATGGACACCTAGCTGTCTGAGACTCCAGCCCCTGGAAACAGCAATAGGACAAGGCAGATGGTAGCAGCTTTTACAACGGGACTAAATGTGTCCTCATAGTCTATGCCATACGGATGTTTAAAACTTTTGGCAACAAGCCTAGTTTCATAACGATCAATGGTTCCATCAGATTTTCTTTTAATCCTGAATACCCACTTGTAGTCAATCAATTTTTTACCTTGCTGTGGGGGAACCAAATGCCATGTTTTATTTTTCTTCAGTGCCATGTACTCTTCATTCATAGCTTTCTTCCATTTTTCATCGCCAAGTGCTTCTTCAACTGTACTTGGTTCACTTGGTTCACCTGTAGAACAGATCATACCATATTTGACTATATGTCTGTAATTCACAGGTTGTGTTGCCCCTTTTTGCAGTCGTGTGCGCCGTGGTGATGACGCAGCCAAGTCCATGGCCACAGAAGATCCAGCCGCCTGCACAGGAGTTTCAGCCGAAACTAATCCGGAGGAGGATCCCGCAGGTACAACAGCGCGAGTTATCTTGAGCGGATCTTCTGCGGCTCGTGACGGCACTGTTGCATCTGAGGAGGCCTCGGAGAATCCCGGCCTCTGGACCCTCTGGACCGGACTATCATCCTCTAATGATGGCGGATCAGCACCGGTTGCCGCACCAGGGCCCGCACTGGGGGAGCGACCCAGAGTCCGCCGCTTGTAGCATACCGGTTGGCCGTGGTATCGCGCGTCGCCTGAGCCATCCCCGCATCGCCGGTTGGCAGGAGGTGGTTGGCACGTCGCTAGGTCCGTGGCACGACCAGCGAGAGGCGGTCTCGTGTCGCCCGTAGAGGCGGACGCTGCGGCACGTGCGCCTGCGGGTGCGCCCGCTTCTGCTGCGACAGATCCGGAGGGGGATCGGAACAATATTATGATCACATGTTGACTAATCCCGCTAATATTCTGCATGAGACTTGTGTTGATGAAACAGGCACTGAAACAGGCACGAATGGTGAAAACGATGCAGAAAACGGTGCAAATATTGGGCCTTATTTCATGTGTCCAGAAACAGGTGACATAATCTCCTCGGGATCGGCACAGCATCAGGAAATCGGAGACAGGCAGAAACGTCTTACCCGATCTAGGGCGACGTGCTGCGTGTTAAATAGGCAGGGTGCGAACCTGATACGCATACAAGAGTTGTTGGAGATACAACTTGGGAACAAAGGAATACAAGAGATAAGCTAGCTAGTGGTTACAAATATATCCTATGCGCCTAGCTATCTAATATCTCTCCAACCGAATGATCTTCTCAACCATGTGTTTAACAATATGAATTAATTTGTATTGTTATTCTTTTTTTGCATATTTTTGCTGTTTTTTGCTAAAAAGTAAACTGTCGTGGTCACTTTGAAGGGTTATATTGTTATATTTTTCGAACTGTCTCATACTCACTCCGTTCCGAAATAGAATAGTGCATATAAAGATTGTCACAAGTTGAACTTTACAATGTTTGACCGAGTTTATATATAGGGGTAAATATGGACACCCACAGTATCAAATGTGATATTTATTTGGCATTGTAGCTGTTGATATACATTGCATAATTCAGTGTTGATTATTTCATTCTTTTGAAGAATCCCACTATTCCACATTTGATCAACGTGCTTGCATGTCCTTCGACGGTGGGTGAAGTCAAACAATGCATGTTTCCTTTCAAATCACCCATCTCTAGGTGCCATATACTATGAGTAAACAAAATTAGTTCTCATCGGTTAGCTTTTGTCGAGTAGTAGATCTGGCTAGATATATAGTTGGCCTATCGTCGTCATTGTATCACATATCACTGGTTGACCCCCATGTGGTAACTATTTGTCAGGTACCAAGCTCGGGTGTTGCTCCATTCAACTGTTGGACATGTAATAACCCTGAGAACGATTCAGATCTATTAATTCTGAGAGAGCTAACTGGAAACTTAATTTGTGATTGACATGTTCATCTCCTAGGGAATGGACTGGAAGCACCTTGGTAGATGTTAGAAATGGGAACTTTGAAGCTGGGGTGTCTTCAATAGTAGTCAATTTCATATTATTTTGCAGGTTAATCGTGTGGTCAATTTAATGTACTCAAACACTAGTGCTAATATGAATTATTATTTTTTGCATAATTTATACTATATTTGCCACAAAAAAACAAATTGACAACCACGTGTACTTGCCACAAAAAAACCACATATAGAGTATGATGGATGTATCTGTAATACCTTGCAATTAATGACGATGTTGTCCGCTAGTACAAATAGCAAAAATAAAGATGCGAGAAAGACACATCAACAGCAGGGAACAGGTGAAGAACCTATAAATAGGGCTGGGATCAAAGGTGTAGGTAGAGGGTGCAAACTAATACCAACCAAACACACACACTTACAAAGAGAGAGGGCCACGGGAGATGGCGAGTGCCAACAAGAAGGCGGCACTGGGTGTGATGTCGATGTTGGTGGTTCTGCAGCTGCTCGTGGCAGCTCCGATGGCCATGGCCCGCTCGCCGCGGGCTCTGGAGGAGATGACGCTAGCGATAGCAATGGAACACTTCATCCTGGAAACACTTCTAGGAGCCAGCTATTGTAGTGAAACATGCTTCAATGTTTTCTGCAACACCGATGGTTGCACTTGTCACTTTCCTTTCTGCATGCGGGCCGGCTCCCTCCATGACTGACGCTACTTAGCTCTGAAATGTCGGCGGGGCGACGTCGGTATGTGTTGTGGTTGCTTTCTACATGTGAAGTATTTATGTATTTGTGTGTATGTATGTGCAAATGTGGTGATCAAGCGAAGGGAAGGCGTGCGTATATGCATGCGTGTATTTAGGCTACATACAGTACACTATGATTCATACAAACGCCATCACGTGGAATATACATATATACTCAGTATGATTTGCATCTCCTGCCCTCGCTTTAATTTCCTGGATGATCGATGTGCCCATGCATCGTTGCACCCTGGATGCCATTGGGGCAACTGCTCACCAAACATGAGTTGTTGGACAATGCGGCGTCCACGTTGACCTTCATCTTGAACCCCGGGGTTGGTTCAATCCACGTCGCTCCTACCGGCTGCCACACGCCTGTCCTTATTGCTTCCAGCTTGAGCTGCTCTAGTTGAGAGATAAATAGTATTACATCCGTAAACAAATGTAAAACAGTTTAGGTCCACTGCTTACAGAAGAGAGAGTTGAATGAATCCAAACAATTTTCATCATCAAGAGGACTTAATCTATCGTTCAACATTGTTCGAATGATGTATGATGTGCTCAACACGTTTAGCACATAATGTCCCGCAATTACAAGCCATTTACATTGGTTGATAAGACAGTTTGATCTTAAATCTTCTACGTAATTTAGAGATAACAACAAAAAATGTACAATGAATTATCTCTTAGACTTATCTCCAAAAACTAGCTATTCTCCTAAAAACGTGCTGAGACATATTGTGCAAGGATCATCTCTTAATTAAGAGAAGGCAAATCTGTTTTCCTTGTTTCTCTTTCCTTCACATCACCACTTATCTTATGTGACACTCCTAAGATAGCACCATTATTCTACACGCCCTAATATCCCGCAATTACTGTTCATATAATCGCTCGTTTCTCCACTGCACACAAAACATGTATGCTCAGTGAACCGCTCCTAATCCATTTTCCTTCTCTATGTGATATATGGGTCATTTCAGCAACTGGGGGGGGGGGGGGGGGATAACTATGACTGTGTTATTTTTTCCTTATTATTTTATTATTATTATTTCTAGATTCCTATTCTCTTATACTCATCTTCACTTTTTTTTTCATCCTTTATATTTTCTGTTTAGTTTTCATGTTATTATTTTCCTAGGTAAATAATGAGTATTTGTATGAGATACATGAGCACTTAATTTTTAACACGTGCCGAAGCATGAGCATCTCTTTAAGATATATGAACATTTCCTTCACATGTGAGAATCCTTCCGAAATACTCTTATGGATCTACATGAGCATTTATTTTTAAATACAAGAGCATTTATGAAAATATACATGCCCACTTTTTCATAAAGGCAAACATTTATTTTATTTTGATACATGTGAACATTTTTCATCACACATGAACATTTTAAAAAGTTGCTACGCATTTTAAAAAGTAGATGATGCATGACTAAAATTCGTTAACTTACGGTACCTTTGCAGGGTTGCAGATTATTCATACATTTCGGTCTTTCTGGTTGGTGCGAATGCACATTTTGCACTCATTGTCCACCTAGTGGAAACACAACACCTGGACAGTGTTTCTTCTTGTAAAATTCTCAATATGTAAAATATGTGGGAACATGGTGTGCCTACGCATTCCAATTTGCGGCAAGAAAAAGTGATCCTGCGAAGCAGACCTTCCTTCGACTCCGTGCGCACTTCAATCTTTTTATCCATTCTTTCCCTCTTAGACACAACGTATGTGGTAACTTCTGCTGCATCAAGTACCTCTCTGATCTCACATTTTCTTACAACATTTATGCTCCATAAGACCAACTTAAACACAGCAGGAGTGAAAACTTTTGCGGCGTATTTCTCAAGACTTGAAGCATTTTCCTCTGTGAACGGAATGGACTGCAAGGCCTCGATGTCTTGGAGAGCCTCGCTCAAGCGTCGCGACACAAGGCAACGCTCATAGTGCTCTAGCATTTGAAACAACGTCATCTTAGCCTCAAGATGCGTATGTAACACCGAGTTTAAACTCTCACTCTACTGATTGCTACTCAATCCTAGGAAACAACGCCTCTCAAGATATGGAGCACACCACAGTTTTCTCATCTTATACATCCGATGCAGCCAGGACTCCTCACTTGTTACTTTATTCCGTTGTAAGAATTGTAACCATTTTCTCTCATGCTCTTCAATGGAAGATATATCATATATGAAAGATCTGAATTCTTCCTTTATCGTGTCATCATGCAGATGACGTACAATGTTCTGTTGAATGTGCCATATACAGAGCCTATGGTTTGAGTCAGGCCACACCACACTGATTACTCTCTGCATTGCAAGGTCCCTATCCATGATCACAGATATAGGATGATTCTATCCCATAACATCAAAAAAGGTCCGTAACATCCACTCGTATGTCTGGCTTGTTTCATGTGAAATGATACCACATGCAAAAATAATAGTGTCGCGGTGGTGATTCAACATGACAAACGACACAAATGGCAGATTGTACTTATTGGTTTTGTATGTGCTATCAAAAACAATAACGTCTCCGAAAGCCTCGTAGTCAAGTCGGGATTGACTATCACACCAGAACAATCCATTCAGATGGCCAGCTTCATCAACCAAGTACCTGAAGAAGAAAAATCTGAATCTCGCTCTCGCCGCGCCACCATGTGATTGACCACCGTTTGAGCATCCCCGGAAGCGATTGATTCCTGCTTGTTAGCATGGCAGAAATTGTAAATGTCCCTCATCGTGCATCCAACCTCGTCATATCCACTGTATTGCATGCACAAAATATCCATAATATGGTGTTTCCTGATCACTGATTTTTCCATGTCTGCAATGTCCGCTTTCTGCTCATCGCTAATTCTTCTGTGTGAACACAAAAGACACGACAGATCCCGTGGGGCTAGAGGATGGTTGTGTTCATTGATGAAATCCTTCACAAACCACTGACATGTTTCCTCCTGTCGTGCAATCACCAATTTAGCTTTACACCCTACATGAGTTATACTCCATGGCCTCCTCTTTCTATCTTCCATTTTCCTCTTCATGTGCTTCTCTTCACGAACCTCTTCACGACTACACACAAATTTTCTTAAACCAAACATGAGCTGTTGGACAATGCGGCCTCCACGTTGACCTTCATCTTGAACCCCGGGGTTGGTTCAATCCACGTCGCTCCTACTGGCTGCCACACGCCTGTCCTTATTGCTTCCAGCTTGAGCTGCTCTAATTGAGAGATAAATAGTACTACATCTGTAAACAAATGTAAAACGGTTTAGGTCCCCTGCTTACAAAAGAGTGAGTTGAATGATTCCAAACAATTTTCATAATCAAGGGGCCTTAATCTATCATTCAACATTGTTCTAATGATGTATGATGTGCTCGGCATATTTAGCACCTAATGTCCTGCAATTACAAGCCATTTATATTGGTTGATAAGACCGTCTTATCTTAAATCTTCCACATAATTTAGAGATAACAATAAAAATATGTGTACAATGGATTATGTCTTAGCCGTATCTTCAATAACCAGTTATTCTTCTAAAAACGAGGTGAGACATGTTGTGATAACACATCATCTCTTAATTAAAAGAAGGCACATATATTTTCTTAGTCCTCCACCTCATCACTTACCCTACGTGACACTCCTAAGATAGCACCATTCTACATGCCCTAATGTCCCTCAATTATTGTCCATAGTTATTATTCCCG
Source organism: Triticum urartu (assembly GCF_056163025.1). Lineage (NCBI taxonomy): Eukaryota > Viridiplantae > Streptophyta > Magnoliopsida > Poales > Poaceae > Triticum > Triticum urartu. Next base: position 6,976,916 of record NC_141873.1, on the reverse strand, counting down.
TAATTATCTCATATAATCGCTCGCTTCTTCACTGCAAACAAAACATGCATGCTTAGCGAACCGCTCCTAATCCTTGCAATCACCACGACTACCGACTAATGAATAGGCACAACCCAATGTCGCCTTTCCGTCGGTAGCCTCCCCAACCGTTTGCCTCCCTACGCACCGGTCACCCGCGGAGTCCACCTCTTGCCTTCTTGGCGATGTTCCCACATCGGCGATGTCACCTCTGATCCACACACCACCTTGGCTCCGCTCCTAGGCGAGGCCACCGTCCATGAGCCCCCATCCCACCTCGAATTGGATGTCGAAGCCTTGCGTGTCCCAAAATGTTGACTCCCTCATGTCCCGATGCTGAACAAGACCTAGATCTGACCAGACACCGAGCACCAACCATTACGAGGCACTGCCCTCTACCCGGAGTCCTCCTCCTCCACCTCGGTGTCTTCGTCTACCCTGGCATCCCCTCGGTGGTCTTCTCCCCACCTCTTTTTTTATATGTATTCCGTATGTGTTTGTTATAAGAATGTTGCCAATTAATAACATTGTGTGAGAACATATGTCATACATTTGTTTAGTCCTCATATTTCTTTTTGTATGTTTTTCTTCAATTTATTTTCGTAGATGGTGTGTACAATCTATGAACATTGTGGTTGGATTACCGATGTTATTGTTTGATGTATACCATTGTTAGATGGGGACACTTCATCAGTGGGTATATACAAGCCTGACAATTTTAGTTTATTTGATAATTACCATTTTTAAATGGGGATACTTCATCAATTTTACCACTGTTTGATGTTTCCCCTTCCTTTTTTAAGCAACAAACATGCATAACAACAATAACATTTTACATCTACAGAGCATGTCAAAAAAGAAAGCAGTTGACAATAATAACTAAATCTAATGGAGTAGTGAGGATGACTCTCTCCCCGCGCATTGCTGCGGTAACTTTGTTAAAAAATGTGTAAGTAGTTGACAATAATAACTAAAGCTAATGGAAAAGAAAGTATAAGCTTGAAAATCAATAAAAGAAAGTGTCTAAAAATATAGAATAAAAACTTTTGAAATACCGTTAAAATGTCATTTCAAACCAAAATGTGAAGGATGACTAACATGAATATATGATGTGGTAGTGTGACATGCATAGACTAATGCAAAAATAATTGTAAATGCATAACTCGCTTATGTGGCAGATTTTGCATGGCTTAGCGGGAGAGAACACTTCAATGCATTGCTTAGTGGGACGTTGAGGTGGACACTTTGCATGTTGAGAGAATTGGGACCAACTTCTTAAGAATGTAAGATATAGATTAATTAGAGAAAAAGTTGTTGGTGCAGTATTTTCTTAATACTGTCAACATTTACTAATGGCATGGTCGAAAAGTGTCATGTCAGTAGTATATTATTTACTAAACGCAAGTACGGTGGGCAACGCCACTAACTCGGAATGTATCTCTTGCATTTAGTTATCAATGACGTTTGGGCGTGATGCCACTAACGTTTTTCTACTAGCGGCGTTGGCGGCCACCGCAACTGGTGACACCATACCAAAGGCGTCATACTAGCGGCGCCGGCCTGCAACGCCAATGACTGTGTTTTACGAACGTCGCTAGTAGGCATTTTCTGCACTATTGAAACAAAATCCTTAACTGGTTTAAAACACGTATTTTCCTTCTCTATGCGATAAATGGGTCATTTCAGCAACGCACGGGTCATGGCGCAATCAATGATTGTCTTATTAATTTCCTTATTCTTTCATTATTTTTATTTCTATATTCCTATTCTCTTTTACTCATCTTAACTTCTGTTTTTCACCCTTTATATATTTTGTTTAGTTTTCTTGTTATTATTTTCCTAGGTAAATAATGAGTATTAGAATGAGATACATGAGCACTTCTTTTTGAACACGTGGCAAAGCATGACCATCTCTTTAAGATACACTATCAACATTTCCATCACATGTTAGAATCCTTCCGAAAATACTCTTATGGATGTACATGAGCATTTATTTTTACATACAAGTGCATTTATGAGAATACATGTCCAGTTTTTCATAAACACAAACATTTATTTTATTTTGATACATGTGAACATTTCGCGACACACATGAACATTTCTTTTTTGTATACAGGGACATTTAAAAAAACTGCTAGACATTTTAATAAGTAGATGAAATTTTGTTTCATGGACATGGACATATTTTAAAATGCCTTAAAATTTTACTCATTTACTGAAATGATTATATAAACATTATATATATTTTTCTTACTTTTAAATTTCTCTGTGTTTATCAAGAAAGAAAATGTGTAGAAGGCCGAAAAATAGCGCTCGTCGGCCCGCAGCCATTCTGGGTGTGGAATGCCCACATCTTCCTCCGCTCCTCCGCTGGAAATTACAGAGACAAGTGAGGTCATACCATGACCACCTCGACACCGCTATGCCACACCCCCCTCCCCTCACATGGCACCAAGTGAGGAGATAGATGGGGGGGAAAGGTAAAAAGTTGAGCAGTGACGAGTGGGCTCCATATGTCATAATAAAATAGGGATGTAAAAGGTTGCTTCTGGAGTTGGAGGCTTTTTTGGGATGAAAAAGTAGGGGATAGAACCTAGCTGGCCTTGGGGGATTGTTTTAGGGGCTATTGCAGGGGATGCTCAAGATGGAATCAGATGCATTGACTTTGCTCTTTGCCACATGTGGACCCACAACTGAACAAACCACTCCTTCCCCCAAAGGGGTTCAGTGATATGGTATTTTGGCTTGAAGACGTGATCTAAACAATTTTCAATGAGGGTGTGCAAAGTAGACTCAAGCAATAACACCGGAAATAGAGTTATCAAAGAATAAAACAATAGACCAACATATGTCATGTATGTTTTGCTATCTCTCCATCGTGCACATGAATGGGCTATATTGGCTATATTTCCCCTCCTAATCTTTGGTTAGAGTTTGCTCCTGAGGACATTGTCCCAATGCTTGTAAACGGTGCGACCATTCTTATGAATTAATGAAGGAGGGTTGGAGTTTAAAAATTCTTGTCTCCAACACCCATAATATATGTAATGAGAGTGTGACTAGCACAACCTTTAATAAATGCTTCCGACCATTGGCCAGTTATACCAAACAGACCATCTTCGTCATGATCATATTTCTGCAGGTAACTTGTAATACTATAATCTTTAATCCCAAGTTACATGTGCAAGCGAACTAGAAAGAATAAATTCAATCATCCCTTCATCTTGTCTAGTTGCAAGAAATCAATATGGGGTAAGGTGCAAGTGAGTATTTTCTAATGTAAGCAACCATCCATTAAAGAGGCTATTTGAATAATTACAAAATGCAACACAAAGTCGTCATGATCTCCCTCCCTTCCATATAAAGTAGGTACTGAGAATAACACCGAGACCAAAGATCGGTCACCATATCTCCATATCTTTAACCATATGTCGCCTCATATGCACCTCGACTGTTGTAAAAATATTGTGTTTATGTACAATCTAGAATCATATCATACAAGAAGGTCACACAATTCATATGGCTAGCTACCGAAGAGATAATTTACATTTACTCATTAGTTTGTATTACTTCAATTTAAACCAAGTTTCACATCCACTGGTTATGTTAGGTTCATATGACTTCACTTTATAAATAGGTAGATAATGCATAAGACTGAGATTGTAGTTAGGGATGAAAATTTAAATGTGGCATGAATGTAAAATTACTAGCAATGTCTTTGTGACAAGAACTTTCTTTGTCTTTTATTCCCATGTTTGAACTAGTATAGGTCGGGGTTACACATGATGGTGCACATCACTTTATTTATCATCGTTACATTGAACGCTCATTGACTAAACAACGATGATCCGTCCATCTTGCATTACAGGTCTTCATTTCATTGGCCACCAATGCTTGTTACACTACTCCCAGATGGTTGTTGTTGTTGTAGATAAGGTTGTTGAGGTTGGTGTGGTTGCTGGGGGGATGGTTGTTGGGGTTGCTGGGAAATTATTTGTTCTGCTTGCTGGGGTAATGGTTGTTGGGGCTGGATAAATGATTGTTGTGGTTGTTGGGGTTGCTGGGGTAATGGTTGTTGCGGTTGCAAGATGGATGGTTGTTGGGATTGTCGGGGTTGGGGCTGGGGAAATGATTGTTGTGATTGTTGGGGTTGCTGGGGAAATGGTTGTAGGAGGAGTAGTTGTTGTGATTGTTGGGGGAATGGTTGTTCAGGCTGGGGAAATGGTTGTTGCGGTTGCTGCGGGAATGGTTGTTGCAGTTGTTGGGGGAATGGTTGTTGCGGTTGCAGAGGAAATACTTGTTGTGGTTGCTTGGGAATTGGTTGTTGGGGTTGGGGAAATGGTTGTTGTGGTTGCCAGGGGAACTGTTGCTGGGGCTGGGGAAAAGGTTGTTGTGGTTGTTGGGGGAATGGTTGTTGTGGTTGCAGGGGGGTTGGTTGTTGGGGCTGGGGAAATTGTTGTTGGGGTTGGTGGGGGAATGGTTGTTGGGGCTGGGGAAATGGTTGTTGCGGTTGCAGGCGGAATGGTTGTTGGGATTGCTGGGAAATTATTTGTTCTGGTTGTTGGGGGAATGGTAGTTGCGGCTGGGGAAATGGTTGTTGTGATTGTAGAGGGAATGGTTGTTGTGGTTGCCAGGGAAATGGTTGTTGGGGCTGTGGAAAAGGTTGTTGTGGTTGTTGGGGTTGCTGGGGAAATGGTTGTTGTGGTTGTAGGGGGGTCGGTTGTTGGGGCTGGGGAAATGGTTGTTGTGGTTGCTGAGAGAATTGTTGTTGGATTGTGGGAAATGGTTGTTGCGATGAATATGGTTGTTGTGGTGGATATGGTTGTTGTGGATATGGCTGCTGCGAATATGATTGTTGTGTTGGAAATGGTTGTTGTTGATGGAAAAATGATTGTTGGGGTGACTGTAACTCTTTGTTGCTAGGGTTTAGCTGCCTAGCGGCAGTGGCGATGTTCATCACCATGCCAAGGAGGACAAAGATGAGGAGGGTCTTCATGTTGAATTTCTATTTACTACTGCTTGCTTGTCTTTGATGTTTGTGGTCTAGGTGCATGAAGTTTGGATGATGGAAGGTGGCCTTGATGGTGTATGTGTATTTATAGTTGTCATGGCATGGTTTCTTTTCATCTTTGCATCCGCTTTTTGAAAAAGTGCACCAATGCTTATCCAACTAATCATTTGGTATGTTGTGTTTGGTGGCACTACTTACTAGCGAGATTTTGGATTTTCATGATAGTTGCTTTTTGTTGCACATATCATCTGATTATAAAGAATGTTGGATAACGACCAATGACTCATCTTCTTCACTTTACACTGCAAACATTTATCTAAATTTTGTCCCTTTTTGAAATTTAGTTTGTGAAGCTCTACATGATGTTAGGCTTATCCATATGGACATAGCTTGAGTGGAATTAAGTTCGTAAGCTTGCGTGCGTCATTATGATGGATTACACTATTATTGTGAAGATTGTTCTAGAAACTTTCTTTCCAAAAGTAACTTTATGTTTTTTGCCCAATATGATTCTAAGACAGATAACCAAACATGACTCATCAAATAACCAGATAAACCAAGTAGCAAGTTGAGGGTTATAAGTTATAACGTGGACTTTTTCTCTAAGATACACCATCTTGTTTTGCATGCTTTGTGTACTTGAAAATCACCTAGCAATTTTGATGCAACTAAAACAAAAGTAGACTGGAAAGATAAGCAAAACGAACTGAGAATACTATAATGTGAAGCTCTACATGTCTGATAAATAGTAAGATACTGCATACATCTATATCTTTCAATCCTCACAGTCTTCCTCATCCCTATCATCTCTTTATTGGCTACTTTCATTGTAGTCATCTGTTAAATAAAAGGGTTTTCTATTTCTATGCCCTTGGTTGGTTCGTTTTGCTCAGTTTTTCCCCTGGCAACTAACGTTGCTCACTTTTGCCCTCCCTACTCCACCAGGTGCTCACAAAAAGCCCCAGCGGAGCATTTCCATCCGGTCAAAGTCTTTGATCGTTACCTCCTGACTAGTGGGGTTGCTCTACTCTCTCTCTCTCTCTCACCACAGTGGGTGTCGCGGTAGGGGTTGAGGCAACTTATGACTAGTGGGGTCGCGTAATATCCTGACAGGTGGGGTCGCTCCACTCTCTCTCACCATAGTGGTGACGCAGTAGAATCCTGGCATGTGGGAGCGACGCAACTTATGACATGTGGGGCCGCTTGATACCCTGGCAGGTGGGGTAATGCCACTCTCTCCCCACAGTGCTGACGCGGTAAGATCCTGACTTGTGGGGCCGAGGCAACTTATGACAAGTGGGGTATATTCTCTTTATATTTTGTCAATGGCCAACCACGCACAGCCTCGAGCACCTTCCCCACGGAGCAGCCACAGCCATGGCTGCAGCTTGCTTGCATCGACGGATCTGATTCCTACGCCTACCAGTGGCCAGCGGCGGTGCACATCCGCCACGGCACCGGCATTATTTCTCTGCCTACATTGTCCCTCAAGGCCAACATACCGCACGCAGAGCTGCCACCCCACCCCTCCCCACCATCTGGATTTGCTATGCCGTCGAAGACAACCACCGGCATTATTTCTTAGTAAGCTCTCGGATCCTGATCCCCCTTATTCAAGCGCTTCTGAACCCTTTCCCTTAATCAGTACGTATGGGAGGAGTGTGTGCTTTCCACGTGAAGCATATTTTCCTTCTTGCATGAAGCACATGTGTGCTTCATGAGTGAAAAGCATAGTTGCACTTCATGGTGAAGCACAGTTGTGCTTATGTGTTTTTTCAAAACATATATGAATATTTTCTTCACATGTAAGAATCCTTCCGGAATATGAGGTAATTCCTACTGACGTACATGCGCATTTATTTTTACATACAGGAAGACTTATGAAAATATGCGTGCCCACTTTTTCATTAAGACAAACATTTATTTTATTTTGATATGCAAACATCTTTCGTTGCACATGCACATTTCTTTTTGCACACATGAACTTTAAAAAAAGCTGCTAGACATTTTAATACGTACTAGATGAAAAATTGTTCTTGTGGACATGGGCATATTTTACAATGCCTTAAAATTTTGCTCATTTACTGAAATGATTCTATGAACATTCTATATTCCTTCCTCGCAAAAAAAAAACATTCTATATACTTTTCTTACTTTTAAATTTCTGTGTTTATCAAGAATAAAAATGTGTAGAAGGCCGAAAAATACCTCTCGTCGGCCTGCAGCCCATTCCGGGTGTGGAAAGCCCATGTGAGTGAGGCCCACATCTTCCTCCGCTCCCTCCGCTGGAAATTACAGAGATGAGCGAGGCTAGTTCTAGGGTTTACACTCTGCTCTGCTCTCTTCCTCCTCCGCCATCTCCGAGCGAGGCCGAGCGGCGGCGGCGGCTACGGTCTCCCGGCCGGCCGTTTTTCGATTCTCCTCTCCTCTCCTGAGAGACCCCTCCCTCCCCGATTCGACATGTAGACGCTTTTTCTTTTCTTTTCTGATTCACTTTCTTGTTCTTGATTGATAGGGGAAACCAATCCGGTAGTATCATCCATCCATAAGCTTAGTTATTATATAATGTTGGAAAGCCATTCTCCTAGGTAGTAGTAGAAAGTAAGCTTTTTGGCTAGGGTTGCAGAAAATACTACTACTCCACACTGCTGCGGTTCAACATCTCCAGAAAAATTAAAATCATTCTCGGGTGTGTGCAAAACAGGAACATCACAAAACAGTTCACTCATTAGATGTTTTGGATTAGAATGCTAACTGAATTCAGACTACTAAAGTTCACTTGCCAGACAGAAATTTCGGTCATTTCAAACTGAATGTCCATGCGCCTGTGTCGGGGAGCGACGTTTTGTCGATTGGAGACGACGAGGAGCGCGGGTTGTGTCGGGAGTTTGGCAAGGGGTTTTCTGTAAAAATGTCACTGCGACAATAATTTCAGGACGGAGGGAGTAGTATTTCTAGTTGAACAGGTATTAGATTGGCCCTGTGAACTCAGTAATCCAAACAATACAAAAAGAAAAAAATTGGCCCTGTGAACTCATCCTGTTGTGGCAAAATTATTGATTTCCCTAGTTTCTTTCTTGCCCAACCAAGACCTGTAAGTACATACTAATTTGCATAAATTCTCTGGTTTTCATGTTCAGATTCTGCAATTAGTAGTAATTCTTCTTGCAGAATTGCTTGCTTCAATTGTAGCTCATTATTCAGGCTTTTCTACTTAATCATGGTAGTAGCTAGTTTAATTTAATGATGTGGCCTGCCTGGAGCGTCATTTTTTCTTCCTAATTAAGTTTTGGACATACAGCAGAGAGTGCTCAAAGTTCATCAGTAGTTGGAATTCTTCGTAATGAGTGTGTCTGCCATTGTGATCTCCATCTATCTTCACATGCATGCATTATTCTGATATCATATCATAGAAGTTTGAGTCCAGCTCTTTCGGTTGTTTTTCTGAACCTTGATATATATTTCCTGATGATTGGTACAGCTGAAGTGTTCGATGGAGGACCTACCGGAGGCTCTGCCGACTGAGATTCTCAAGAGGATCACCAGGACAAGTGATCTCAATTCTCTTTCCCTTGTGTCAAAGCAGCTCTACAAGATACAGGGGAATCAGAGGGATGCTATCCGTGTTGGTTCTGTTGAAAATATTAGCACTTTTCCGATTAGACTTATCCACGAGTAAACAGTAAGCATGCATAAAAGGTATGCATCTCATAGCGATACCTAACCATACTAGCACGTATAGAACATAGAATCGAACCATCTATGAGCAGCACATATACGGCTAGCATAAGTACGAGTAAACGAGGGATGAACAGATCATACCCTCCGGTTGGCCAGGCCAACGCGACGGTGGCAGCAGCAGCCTCGGCGTCGTCCGTGGCCTTCTTCTTGGAGGCGGCGTCGTCGGCCATGGTGTCGATGCAGGGAAAGTAGTGGAAGCAGAGGCGGACGAAGTTGGGGACGGATCGGGAGCAGTCGCGTCGAGACGCTCCCCAAAAATCTTATTGCCGTTCTCCCGGGCAGGATCTCGAATGACAGGGTTTCGGAGGCACCTGCTCTCCCGACCAACCGTGCACGCGGTCATCGGGATGAGATCGCCAGAAGCAGCACAGAGAGAGGAACAGTAGCTGACGGCTAGGGTTGTACGAGAGGGAGTGAGTGAACTGAGTTAGGGTTCACTCCACTGGCCAGTGCCTTCTTATATAGGCCGTCAGGTAGATGGGCCTGAGCCAGGCCCACGACCGAGTCCGTGAACAGCCCATGGTCCAACGTCTCGGACAGTGGCGCTTATGTAAGCGACTCGTTAATTAATTAACAATTAATTAACCATTCCTGAGCGGCAAAAATAAGCTTCGGCTCGGCTCATTCCCGCAACCCGCAGAGCGCGTCGTGACGAGGCGAGGCGGGCGGCGGAGGAGGAGGAGCGCGCGTGTACAACTCCTATTCCCAAGCTCCCAATAGCAAGTGGTAGAGCAGCCCTTATAAAGAGGTCTCACTCTTCTTACTGTAGCAGTATGTGTTGGGGAACGTAGTAATTTCAAAAAAATTCCTACGCACGCGCAAGATCATGGTGATGCATAGCAACGAGAGGAGAGTGTGATCTACGTACCCTTTGTAGATCGACAACGGAAGCGTTTGGTTGATGTAGTCGTACGTCTTCACGGCCCGACCGATCAAGCACCGAAACTACGGCACCTCCGAGTTTTAGCACACGTTCAGCTCGATGACGATCCCCGGACTCCGATCCAGCAAAGTGTCGGGGAAGAGTTCCGTCAGCACGACGGCGTGGTGACGATCTTGATGTACTACTGCAGCAGGGCTTCGCCTAAGCTCCGCTACAATATTATCGAGGACTATGGTGAAAGGGGGCACCGCACACGGCTAAGAATATGATCACCTGGATCAACTTCTGTTCATAGGGTGCCCCTTTCCTCAGTATATAAAGGATGGAGGAGGAGGAGGCCGGCCAAGGCTAGGTGCGGCCAGGATGTGGAGTCCTACTAGGACTCCAGTCCTAGTAGGAGTCCACCAAGAGGGGAGGAAGGGAGAAGGAAGTGGAGGAGAAGGAGAGGTGGCCGGCCCCCTTTCCCTAGTCCAATTCGGACTAGAGGGGAGGGGGGCGCAGCAGCCCCTTGGCCCTTTCTCCTCTTCCCACTAAAGCCCATCAAGGCCCATTGCTTCTCCCGTAACTACCCGGTACTCTAAAAAATACCCGAATCACTCGGAACCTTTCCGATGTTCGAATATAGTCGTCCAATATATCAATCTTTACGTCTCGACCATTTCGAGACTCCTCGTCATGTCCCTGATCTCATCCGAGACTCCGAACTCCTTCGGTACATCAAAACTCATAAACTCATAATATAACTGTCATCGAAACCTTAAGCGTGTGGACCCTATGGGTTCGAGAACAATGTAGACATGACCGAGAACACTAATCCCGAAAGTATAGGGAGTGTGCGATGATGATCATATCAATCTTGGAACCACTTCCAACACACATCGTCACTTCACCCTTAACTAGTCTCTGTTTATTCTGCAACTCCTGTTTTGAGTTACTAATCTTAGCAACTGAACTAGTATCAAATACTGAAGGGTTGCTATAAACACTAGTAAAGTACACATCAATAACATGTATATCAAATATACTTATGTTCACTTTGCCATCCTTCTTATCTGCCAATCACTTGGGGTAGTTCCGCTTCCAGTGACCAGTCCCTTTGCAGTAGAAACACTTAGTCTCAGGCTTAGGACCAGACTTGGGATTCTTCACTGGAGCAGCAACTTGCTTGCTGTTCTTCTTGAAGTTCCCCTTCTTCCCTCTGCCCTTTTCTTGAAACTAGTGGTCTTGTCTACCATCAACACTTGATGTTTTTCACGATTTCTACCTTCGTCAATTTTCGCATTATGAAGAGCTTGGGAATCGTTTCCGTTATCCCTTTCATATCATAGTTCATCACGAAGTTCTACTAACTTGGTGATGGTGACTAGAGAATTCTGTCAATCACTATCTTATCTGGAAGATTAACTCCCACTTGATTCAAGCGATTGTAGTACTCAGACAATCTGGGCACATGCTCACTAGTTGAGCGATTCTCCTCCATCTTTTACCTATAGAACTTGTTGGAGACTTCATATCTCTCAACTCGGGTATTTGCTTGAAATATTAACTTCAACTCCTGGAATATCTCATATGCTCCAGGACGTTCAAAACGTCTTTGAAGTCCCGATTCTAAGCCATTAAGCATGGTGCACTAAACTATCAAGTAGTCATCATATTGAGCTAGCCAAATGTTCATAACGTCTGCATCTGCTCCTGCAATAGGTCCGTCACCTAGCGGTGCATCAAGGACATAATTCTTCTGTGCAGCAATGAGGATAAACCTCAGATCACGGATCCAATCCGCATCATTGCTACTAACATCTTTCAACATAATTTTCTCTAGGAACATATCAAAATAAACACAGGGAAGCAACAATGCGAGCTATTGATCTACAACATAATTTGCAAAATACTACCAGGACTAAGTTCATGATAAATTTTAAGTTCAATTAATCATATTACTTAAGAACTCCCACTTAGATAGACATCCCTCTAATCCTCTAAGTGATTACGTGATCCAAATCAACTAAACCATGTCCGATCATCACGTGAGCTGGAGTAGTTTCATTGGTGAACATCATTATGTTGATCATATCTACTATATGATTCACGCTCGACCTTTCGATCTCCGTGTTCCGAGGCCATATCTGTATATGCTTGGCTTGTCAAGTATAACCTGAGTATTCCGCGTGTGCAACTGTTTTGCACCCGTTGTATTTGAACGTAGAGCCTATCACACCCGATCATCACGTGGTGCCTCAGCACGAAGAACTTTCGCAACGGTGCATACTCAAGGAGAACACTTCTTGATAATTAGTGAGAGATCATCTTATAATGCTACCGTCAATCAAAGCAAGATAAGATGCATAAAAGACAAACATCATATGCAATCAAAATATGTGACATGATATGGCCATCATCATCTTGCGCCTTTGATCTCCATCTCCAAAGTACTGTCATGATCTCTATCATCACCGGCATGACACCATGATCTCCATCATATTGATCTATATCAATGTGTCGTCACACGGTTGTCTCGCCAACTATTGCTCTTGCAACTATTGCTATCGCATAGCGATAAAGTAAAGCAATTATTTGGCGCTTGCATCTTATGCAATAAAGAGACAACCATAAGGCTTTTGCCAGTTGCCGATAACTTTAACAAAACATGATCATCTCATACAATAACTTATATCTCATCACGTCTTGACCATATCACATCACAACATGCCCTGCAAAACAAGTTAGACGTCCTCTACTTTGTTGTTGCATGTTTTACGTGGCTGCTACGGGCTTAAGCAAGAAGCAATCTTACCTACGCATCAAAACCACAACGATAGTTTGTCAAGTTGGTGCTGTTTTAACCTTCGCAAGGACCGGGCGTAGCCACACTCGGTTCAACTAAAGTTGGAGAAACTGTCACCCGCTAGCCACCTTTGTGCAAAGCACGTCGGGAGAACCGGTCTCGCGTAAGCGTACGCGTAATGTCGGTCCGGGCCGCTTCATCCAACAATACCGCCGAACCAAAGTATGACAGGCTGGTAAGCAGTATGACTTATATTGTCCACAACTCACTTGTGTTCTACTCGTGCATATAACATCAACATATAAAACCTAGGCTCGGATGCCACTGTTGGGGAACGTAGTAATTTCAAAAAAATTCCTACGCACACGCAAGATCATGGTGATGCATAGCAACGAGAGGAGAGTGTGATCTACGTACCCTTTGTAGATCGACAACGGAAGCGTTTGGTTGATGTAGTCGTACGTCTTCACGGCCCGACCGATCAAGCACCGAAACTACGGCACCTCCGAGTTTTAGCACACGTTCAGCTCGATGACGATCCCCGGACTCCGATCCAGCAAAGTGTCGGGGAAGAGTTCCGTCAGCACGACGGCGTGGTGACGATCTTGATGTACTACTGCAGCAGGGCTTCGCCTAAGCTCCAATACAATATTATCGAGGACTATGGTGGAAGGGGGCACCGCACACGGCTAAGAATATGATCACCTGGATCAACTTCTGTTCATAGGGTGCCCCTTTCCTCAGTATATAAAGGATGGAGGAGGAGGAGGCCGGCCAAGGCTAGGTGCGGCCAGGATGTGGAGTCCTACTAGGACTCCAAGTCCTAGTAGGAGACCACCAAGAGGGGAGGAAGGGAGAAGGAAGTGGAGGAGAAGGAGAGGTGGCCGGCCCCCTTTTCCCTAGTCCAATTCGGACTAGAGGGGAGGGGGGGCGCAGCAGCCCCTTGGCCCTTTCTCCTCTTCCCACTAAAGCCCATCAAGGCCCATTGCTTCTCCCGTAACTACCCGGTACTCTAAAAAATACCCGAATCACTCGGAACCTTTCCGATGTCCGAATATAGTCGTCCAATATATCAATCTTTACGTCTCGACCATTTCGAGACTCCTCGTCATGTCCCTGATCTCATTCGGGACTCCGAACTCCTTCGGTACATCAAAACTCATAAACTCATAATATAACTGTCATCGAAACCTTAAGCGTGTGGACCCTACGGGTTCGAGAACAATGTAGACATGACCGAGACACGTCTCCGGTCAATAACCAATAGCGGGACCTGGATGCCCATATTGGCTCCTACATATTCTACGAAGATCTTTATCGGTCAGACCGCATAACAACATACGTTGTTCCCATTGACATCGGTATGTTACTTGCCCGAGATTCGATCGTCGGTATCTTAATACCTAGTTCAATCTCGTTACCGGCAAGTCTCTTTACTCATTTCGTAATACATCATCCCACAACTAACTCATTAGTTGCAATGCTTGCAAGGCTTAAGTGATGTGCATTACCGAGAGGGCCCAGAGATACCTCTCCGACAATCGGAGTGACAAATCCTAATCTCGAAATACGCCAACCCAACATGTACCTTTGGAGACACCTGTAGAGCTCCTTTATAATCACCCAGTTACGTTGTGACGTTTGGTAGCACACAAAGTGTTCCTCTGGCACACGGGAGTTGCATAATCTCATAGTCATAGGAACATGTATAAGTCATGAAGAAAGCAATAGCAACATACTAAACGATCGGGTGCTAAGCTAATGGAATGGGTCATGTCAATCACATCATTCTCCTAATGATGTGATCCCGTTAATCAAATAACAACTCTTTTGTTTATGGTTAGGAAACATAACCATCTTCGATTAACGAGCTAGTCAAGTAGAGGCATACTAGTGACACTTTGTTTGTCTATGTATTCACACAAGTATTATGTTTCCGGTTAATACAATTCTAGCATGAATAATAAACATTTATCATGATATAAGGAAATAAAGAATAACTTTATTATTGCCTCTAGGGCATATTTCCTTCAGTATGGGACTAAACTTCCCACATTTCCCATCACTTGACGTACGCATGCATGGGCCTTAGAGATTAACCAGGGATTAGTGTGTTATATGGGCCTAGGCCCATCCATAATCCAACAATCCCCCACCAGATCTCGAGGCACATAAGTTTGTCAACTGTTCCAAACAATGTTTGATATACCAAAATTTTCAGTGGAGACTATTAAGTTGAACTTCCACCTAGAACAACGGGATTAGACTTCTTCACAACTGAACAATGGACTATGCCTTGAATTGTCAGTTTGGCGTGCAGAAGTTTCGCCTATTGTCAGCTGATACATGGCTGCCGAAGGCTAAACCCCATGGGTGGAGCCTATTAGTCATACTCCGTACCTTCTCATGAGCTTACTAGAGAGATTACCCAATCTCATAGACTGTGACCAGCAGTCGGACTCACATAGGTGTGTTCCTCCAAAGAATGCTATGTAGGTTAGCATCTTGCTTACATAAGCTTTGGAACACATTAAGACAAAAGTCAGCCTGCCTTACAGAATTGAGAGTATTACTGCATCTCCAATGGAGTGGGTTTATTAAGAATACTCTCCTCAGTTGACCGCTGGATTGTTTTCCCAGGTCCTAATTCACGGGATCTCCGATCACATAGGTTGGGTTATCCCCATGGCAACTTACGTGGGTCTCATACCCATCTCCCTCGATGCATTTTCTATCACAATCCGTGATAGCCCTTTCGTAAAAGGGTCTGCCAGATTCTTAGCCGTCTGGATGTAATCCAACGCTATTACTCCGGAGTTTCTTGATTTTCTGACAGATTTCAATCTTCTTATGTGCTTTGTGGATTTCATGTTGTACTTTGAACTCTTAGCCTTGCCAATCATTGTTTGATTGTCACAGTTCATAAGGACAGCCGACACTGGTTTATCAACCACCGGCAAATCCGTCAAAAGCTCTCGAAGCCATTCTGCTTCGACGCATGATGTGTCTAATGTTGTGAGTTCTGCTTCCATAGTCGATCTGGTTGATATTGTCTGCTTGCAAGACTTCGAGGAAACAGCACCACCACCAAGTGTGAAGACATGTCCACTTGTGGCTTTCATCTCATAAGCATCAGATATCCAATTCGAATAACTATACCCCTCAAGTACCGTCGGGTACCCAGAATAGTGAATTCCATAGTTCGCAGTACCTTGCAAATAACGCATCACTCGCTCAACAGCATGCCAATGCACATCTCCCGGATTGGAAACAAACCGGCTCAGTTTGCACACAACAAATGAGATGTCAGGACTAGTAGCACATGCTAGGTACATCAATGAACCAACCACTTGAGAATATCTCAATTGATCTACAGCCGTGCCTTCGAACTTTCGAATCCGCACGCTAGGATCATATGGTGTTGCAGAAGGTTTGCAGTCCGAATATCCAAAACGGCTCAAAATCTTCTCAACATAGTGGGATTGCAAAAGTGTAATTCCACCCTCAGAATTTCTCAGTAGCTTGATGTTCAGGATAACATCAGCCACACCCAGGTCTTTCATCTCAAAGTTGTGAGATAGAAAAGACTTGACCTCCTCAATGACCTTGAGGTGGGTCCCAAATATCAGTATGTCATCGACATACAGACATAGTATAACTCCTTCGCCTCCACCATAGCGATAGTATACACATTTGTCAGCTTCGTTCACAATAAAGCCAGCAGATGTCAGCGTAGTATTGAACTTCTCATGCCATTGCTTAGGCGCTTGTTTCAGGCCATACAAAGATTTCACTAGCTTACACACCTTTCTTTCCTGACCATTTACTACAAGCCATCCGGCTGTTGCATGTAAATTTCCTCGTCTAGCTCTCCGTTAAGGAAAGCCGTCTTAACGTCCATCTGATGAACAAGAAGACCATGCGAGGCAGCCAAAGCGAGTAACACTCGAATGGTTGTCAGTCTAGCCACAGGTGAATAAGTGTCAAAGAAATCCTCTTCTTCTTTCTGGGTATAACCCTTGGCCACAAGCCTAGCCTTGTACTTCTCAACAGTACCATCGGGCCTAAGCTTCTTCTTGAACACCCACTTACATCCTAATGGTTGACAACCATAGGGACGATCAGTGATTTTCCATGTCCCATTAGCCAAGATGGAATCAATCTCACTACGGACCGCATCCTTCCAGTAGTCAGCATCCGGAGATGCATAAGCTTCTAAAATGGTACTGGGAGTATCATCATCCACGAGGTACACGAGGAAATCATCACCAAAGGACTTTGCAGTCCTCTGTCCCTTGCTCCTAACAGGAACTTCCTCGTCATCCTCCATGGAACTCTCATCGCTTTTATGTTCATAGTATTCCATCGGAATAGCAGGTTCAGGAGTCTCATCAGATTCCAGTCTAGAAACGCTTTGCA
Source organism: Triticum urartu (assembly GCF_056163025.1). Taxonomy (NCBI): domain Eukaryota; kingdom Viridiplantae; phylum Streptophyta; class Magnoliopsida; order Poales; family Poaceae; genus Triticum; species Triticum urartu. The sequence continues at coordinate 6,960,059 of NC_141873.1, read as the reverse complement.
TATCTCTTGTGGGGAAAATATCCTCAAAGAATGTAGCATCCCTAGACTCTATAATTGTACGGAGCTTCTGGTCAGGTACCTCAGATTTCACCACTAGAAATCTGTAGCCAACGCTATGCTTGGCATAGCCAAGAAAAACACAGTCCACGGTCTTTGGTCCCAACTTGCACTTTTTGATTATCGGCATGTTGACTTTCGCCAAACAGCCCCAAGTGCGCAAGTAAGAGAGTGTAGTTCTTTTCTTTTCCCATTGCTCATAGAGAGTAGTCTCATTATCCTTTGTGGAAACTTTATTCAGGACATGACAAGATGTCAATACAGCCTCCCCCCACCATGCCTTGGATAAACCCGATGTATCTAACATGGCGTTAACCAAATTAGTTAGAGTATGGTTTTTCCGTTCGGCAACCCCGTTTGACTGGGGTGAGTAGGGAGGCGTCCTCTCATGAATAATGCCATGTTCCGCATAGAATAAATCAAACTCATTAAAAAAGTACTCTCCACCACGATCAGACCGGACTCGTTTTATTTTCTTCTCAAGTTGGTTCTCAACTTCAGCCTTATAGACGTTAAAGTAGTGTAGAGCCTCATCCTTAGTATTTAACAAATACACATAGCAGAATCTAGTGGAATCATCAATCAGAGTCATGAAGTATTTCTTTCCACCTTTAGTCAACACACCATTCATCTCACAGAGATCTGAATGTATGAGCTCTAATAGTGCCAGGTGTCTCTCCTTCGCAGGCTTGTGAGGCTTACGAGGTTGCTTAGCTTGCACACATGCATGGCACTTAGAGCCTTTGGCTAAAGTGAAACTTGGGACTAAATCCATTTTAGCTACCCGCGTCATACAACCGAACTTTATGTGACAAAGACGTGAATGCCAAACCTCAGATTCGTTCACATTAGAATGAATTTGGTTCACGACTTCATTACAGAAATCCTCCGGGGAAAGGCGGAACAAACCACCACAATCATATCCTTTTCCAACAAATAGTCCATACCGAGATAGGACTACTTTGTTAGACTCAAATACTAACTTAAACCCTTATTTAGATAGAAGGGAGCCACTAACGAGATTCTTCTTTATGGTGGGGACATGCTGCACGTTCTTCAGTTGCACGATCTTTCCCGAAGTAAACTTCAGATCTACCGTGCCAACACCATGAACAGAAGCATGCGAGCCATTCCCCATCAGGACGGAACAATCTCATGTGACCTGGTAGGAAGAAAATAAAGACACATCAGCACACACATGAATATTGGCCCCAGTGTCAATCCACCAATCGGTGGACTAACAGACTGAAAGTATGGTAAACAGATTACCATACCCAGATGTCGCATCATTGTTGCTTAGAGTGACATTCACAGACTTGGAGTCCTGTGCTGGCTTCTTATACTTGTTTGGGCACTTGTTTGCCCAATGTTCGTCTGAACCACAAGTAAAGCAGCCATCTCTCTTTTTTTTTCTTTCTTCTTATCCTTCTTCTTAAAGGTAGTATTCTGCTCGACAGAGTTCTTTCCCTTGAACTTGTGGAAGTTCTTCTGCACCACATTGGCGCTAGAAGAACCCTCTGCCCCTTTCACGTGTGAGTCCTTTGCTCTCGAGTTCTGCTCTACACTGAGATGACCAATGACATCCTCAACAGAGAATTCACGTCTCAAGTGCTTGAGAGAAGTAGCAAAGTTCCTCCAACTAGGAGGGAGTTTTGCAATAATGCAACCCGCGACAAACTTGTCCGGTAACTCACACTTCAGGAGCTCCACCTCCTTAGCAATGCACTGTATCTCATGAGCCTGGTCCAATACAGAACGGTTATCAACCATCCTGTAGTCATGGAACTGCTCCATGGCATACAACTCACTGCCAGCATCAGTTGCGCCGAATTTGACTTCGAGCGCATCCCACAAGTTTTTGGCAACACCCATATGAATATAGGCATCAAACAACTTGTCTCCAATCACACTTAGAACTGCTCCCAGAAAGATTATGGTTGCCTCCCTAAACGCCTTCTCCTGTTCAGGAGCAATCGTTTCTGTGAGGGACACACCACCAACCCAGAACACGTTCATCGCTGTGAGCCACAAGGTGGTCCTAGTCTGCCAACGCTTAAAATGCGTTCCGGTAAACTTTTCCGGTTTCAGAGTAGCAGCAAAGCCTTGAATCGAAAAGTGCCTAAAATAAGGTTTTTGGATTGTTGGAAATATTAGCACTTTTTCGATTAGACTTATCCACGAGTAAACAGTAAGCATGGCATAAAAGGTATGCATCTCATAGCGATACCTAAGCATACTAGCACGTATAGAACATAGAATCGAATCATCTATGAGCAGCACATATACGGCTAGCATAAGTACGAGTAAACGAGGGATGAACAGATCATACCCTCCGGTTGGCCAGGCCAACGCGGTGGCGGTAGCAGCACACCGAGGCCTTCTTCTTGGAGGCGGCGTCGTCGGCCATGGTGTCGATGCAGGGGAAATAGTGGAAGCAGAGGCGGACGAAGTTGGGGACGGATCGGGCGCGCGCGCGCGTCGTGACGAGGCGAGGCGGGTTGCGGAGGAGGAGGAGGAGGAGCGCGCGTGTACAACTCCTATTCCCAAGCTCCCAATAGCAAGTGGTAGAGCAGCCCTTATAAAGAGGTCTCACTCTTCTTACTGTAGCAGTATGGTACTAAACTTCCCACACTTCCCACCACTTGACGTACACATGCATGGGCCTTAGAGATTAACCAGGGATTAGTGTCTTATATGGGCCTAAGCCCATCCATAATCCAACAGGTTCCGGTCTTTGCACTGCTAAAAAAGCGCTGACATCATTGTGCGCCCGGTTCCCAAATCTGCGGAAAGTGGAAATCGATTACTCTGGTTGGATACCTGGACATGGAAATCAGCTGGATAACAAAGGCCTTCTTGTGTTTTCATCTCACTATTCCATGCTGATTGATCTCACATTAAGCTTCTGCTCACACATCGATGACTCTGGGCTTGATTGCTTAGCGAATTGCAAGAAATTGGTGTCTCTCAGGCTGAACTCGATACCACAAATAACTTCGATTGGGCTTTTCTCAATTGTAGTTGGTTGCACAAGTCTATCTGCTCTCCACCTTATTGATTGCAAGAAAATCGACAGTGTAGAGTGGCTGGAATACCTTGGTAGGGATGGATCATTGGAAGAGCTTGTAGTGAAGAATTGCCAAGGAATCAATCATCATGACTTCCTAAAGTTTGGTTCAAGATGGTGAAGCTCCAGAAGTTTGAGTTTGAGAGCAAAAGAGGAAAATATGAATGTCTTACGGAAGATGTGGTCTATGACTCCTCGTACGATGCTCACAGCACGGATATATACGATTTCTGCTGTGAGAGTTTGAAGGATTTAAGGTTGGCGCATATTAAAACTTGGCCAGAAGTAGGACTTCGTGTTGTCCTAGGGAAATGTAATGCATTGGAGAAGCTTTGCCTTGAGTATGTTTGTGCCCTAAATGACAATGACATGATTGCATCATCTCGGAGCTGCAGCAACCTTAAAAGCATCTCACTTTGGCTCAACCTGCAGCCCTACTCTAGTGATGTCGGCTATTGTGAAACCAGGACGTCATTTACTGATAACAGCCTTTACGCTCTAGCCCTAAACTGTCGTATGCTTCAGATGGTGGACCTCAACTTTAGAGGATGTTCCCCTGACTGGCCATCACAAATAGGATTCACACAGCAGGGTTTTCTAGTGCTCATTCAGTCCTGCCCGATTCGTGTTCTTGTGCTAAATACCGCCAACTTCTTTGATGACGAGGGGATGAAGGGCCTCTCATCCTCACCACATCTGGAGACACTTCAGCTTATATTGTGTCATGCGGTAACTGATGCTGGGATGCGCTTCATTGCGCACACCCCAGGCTTGAGTAATCTCACACTTTAGTTGTGTCATTACATTACTGATGTTGGAGTGGCTGAACTGAGGCGTGCACATAAGTTAGAGTCTTTGGTCATTGAGTGTTGTGGTGAGGTCTCTCTGCAAGCTGCGCAGGGTGTCGCCAAGTCAGTTCACTACTCCAGCAAATATTCAGATGTCCTTAGGAAGAGAATTGGTCTTGGTGGCTATTGGTGAAGTGGTCTCCAAAATTTTCAGTATAAATTTTCTGCTGAAGACATTAAGTTGTTCAGTGTGCATCATTGGACAAGGTTGTGTGCATCATCCGACCTAGATTCACTTGTGTGGACTTTCTATTGCCTTCTACCGTTACTGTATAATTTTTCTGTATGACAGTCTAATGATGACCTTTGGATGGCATCTCGTGAATGAAACTTTAATATTGTAATAGGCACCACTGGTGTATTACTATCAACCATAATTCTGGTTGCTTAATTTCTACTCTCTGTAACCGTTTTGAAACCGACATAAGTTAGGCCCCAAGATTCTCTGTTTTTGCTGTGGAGGCACTATATGACAGTTTGGTGCTACTTATTTGTATTATTTAAGCAAATGCCATGGACCCTTTTTTATTGTGCAAGTGATTTTGAAGACATATATCTCTGCCTGCTATGTTCGCGTGGCAATTTTGGTATGTATCGTTGTAGTAATAATATTATGTCCAAGTTTCGATGGACACGTACAAAGGCGGCATGCTTGTTTTGTTGATATCAACTCTACCGGAGGATGTCTTTGATTGCTTCTCAAAAGTATAGTGCTAGTTACCAGTAGCATAATTGTAGATGTTTAGATTCTAAAATGGCCTGAAGTTGAGGAACAAGTGAAACTTGAGCGACTAATTACATCTCAGGTACTCACATCGTGTCTTTGCTCTGCACATTTTGTTTTTACCTTTTTGAGGGGTCGCGTCTCTTTCACCTATCATGTGTTTGATTGGTACAAAGATTCATCTCTTTTTTGAGCCTTTCAGATTTCTGAATCCTTTTATTTTAGTAACAGGACAGCTTCGTTGCATCAGTTCAGCTCATAGAAACAGCATTTGCCTTGTATTTGTAGCTCATCAAGATGCCAACTTTGCTTTGCTGGCTATGTAATTTGTGTTGTACTTTATATTTGAGCTAAAATGAAACATGCACCTTTCCCTTGTTAAAAGAAAGGGTGAATACATTATTTTTCTTCTACATTAGCTCCTGCACGCCCTGATTGTGGAATATTTACTAGTTTGTTTCTATTTGTAATTAGCTGAGAGTGTTCAACTTCTGTGTTGGCCTGACCGAGGAGCTCGTCCAGAAGACCGAATATAAGAGAAATTTAGGGCGTTTGGTTTGCCCGCATCCACCTCAGCTAGACGATGTTTTTGGGGGCCGGAACTTACCCTACGCATGGTCACGGGTTTGAGCGTGTATGAGGGGAAAATCCTAAATGAGAAAAGTCCAAGTTTTCTGAGAGCTTCGATCTATAAATGTTTACGGTTTATACTTACTAAGTTTTCTGAGATTTTTAGTGGAGCTGAATGCATATGCTTAGTAAGTTCTCTGAGTTTTTTAGTGGAACTGAATGCATATACTTAGTCTGTAGTGTGTGTGCACTTCCTGTAAAGCACAAGCAGAGCAGTCTTCCTTCAGCCAAATCACCAGCCTTGGGAATTCAGTGCTTGCTTTCTCCAGTCTGTCATCTGTATTTACTGATAAGAGAAGTTGATACCAATTCAACCTAAAAATTTCATCAAAACTCAACTCAGCTTGAGTAATCTCACACTTCGGGCGTGTCATAAGGTGACTGATGTAGGAGTGACTGAACTGGGACGTGCACATAAGTTAGTCTTTAGTCATTGAGTATTGTGGTGAGGTCTCTCAGCAAGCTGCGCAGGGTGTTGCCAAGTCAGTTCACGACTCCAGCAAATGTTCAGATGCCCTGAAGAAGAAACTTGGTTTGTCAGTATGAATTTGCTGCTGAAGTCATTATTAAGTTTTTGACTGTGCATCATCCGACGAGATTCACCTCTCTGAACTTTTTGTTGCCTTGACCTTTACTGCAATGATTTTCCTTTTTGACAGTCTAATGATGATCTTTGGACGGCATTTGGTGAATGAAACTTTAATAGTAGGCACCACTTGTGTATTAATATCAATCGACGTAATTCTCTACTCTCTGTAGCCATTTCGAAACCGGCCTCAAAAGAATAGTGCTAGTACTAGTAGCATAATTGTGGATGTTTAGATTAAGAAATGACCTTAAGTTGAGGAACAACTGAAACTACTGAAGGCCTATAACATAGTTGTGTGCTAATTACAAGTAGGTAGCCACATCATGGCCTTGCTTTGGACATCCAGAACTAGACAACATTTTGTTCTTACCTTTTTGAGGGGGTTTAGCTATCAATAGTATATATGGTGAGTGTATGAAAATAGCAGAAACTAAGACACCATTTGAGGGATGAGTTATCGAGATTCATGTGTTTGCTTGGTTCATCAGTCTAGTACAAAGATCCTGGAATTGTAGATCTTTTATTTTAGTAGCAAGACAGTTCGTTGCATCAGTTCAGCTCGTAGGAACAACATTTGCCTTGTATTTGTAGCTCATCAAGATGCCAACTTTGCTGGATACTTTATTAGCTCATGTACTTTGTACTTTGTGTTGTACTACTTGATAAGTACTTGAGCTAAAATGAAATATGCGCCTTTCCCTTGCTAAAAAAGGGAGAATAATTTATTTATGTTTACATTATTAGCTCATGCACGCCCTGATTGTGGAATATTTACTAGTACAAAACAAACACTGGCAAAGAGAGGTTGAAAGAGAGGAAGCTAGAAGTTAATGAGCTACAGGAAGCTAGTGGAACCAGACATGCTAAAAACAGGACGTACAACCGTATCGGGAGCAGCTCCCTCTATCACTCGCTATTATTCCAAAACAATAGTAGTAAAGAGACATTTCATTGTTCAACCAGGATCAGGAAGGGGAAAAAATCAAGTTCTTGCAACCAGTCTAATTTACATGTACACATAAACACAGGCGCCAATTGGAGCTACCAAAGTATGGGAGCAATACTAATCATTTGCACACTTTTTGGTTACTTGTATTTACAATGTGCTGGGCAATCAACTCATACATGGGAAGACGTACAGAAAGTGCTAGAAGAAGTAGAATATTACCAAATTAATCCACTTGGGCTTGGAATTTTTCTTCGGTCAGTGTGGTCCAAATTTTTGCTTGGTTGTATTCCACAAGTTGAACTTTTCTTCAGCAGCCACTTGGATTCAACAAGTTGCAGCCACTGCCTCGTATTCCCTCCGACACGGGACTTCCAAAAATACTTGGGGTCCAGGATAGGTATTGACCAAAATTCAACCCAAGAAACTTTATTACTACCATCGATAGATATCCGCTTTTCAGGAAAAATAGAAATCCAGCATGGAATTTTCCTATGGTTAGTTGCATCCCCCCACCACTTGAGCTAATCTTTTGTTTTGTGTACCAGCTGAAAAACAAGGAGGGAAACATTTAAGAGAATAGCTTAAGACATAATTGAAGCAGCTACAATTTACATCATAAAATAAACAAGAGATGCTATCAAATCAATCAGAGGAGCTACCATGAGATAAAACTCTGCCGCAATGTTAACTCCACGTGCATAAGTTGTAGATGGAGAAGAATTCGGAAAGATATGTGTACGCGTACGCCATAGGTACCCTTCCATCCCTGCTTTTCAATTGCTTTCAAGGAGTAGTTACTGTGTCATCTTTCCACAGGCACGAGGAAACAAAATAGAGTAAGAGATGGTGACGCTGACAAAGAGAAACAGGCAGTCCAACAGTAGCTGCCAAAAGAAGGAAAAATGAGGCAGAGATGGTGGCACATACTGAAGAATATCATCCAGCAGCAGCTTCCACTCAATTATTGCTGTGTGTTGACTGACCGAAGACCTCATAAATGGACAACACACTCCTTAAATACTCATCAATGGTGTCCACGGAATCACATCCTCCAACCAATACACAACACGCAAACACTAGGAAGCAAAATGCCATCTTCCTCAACACCATTGTTGTACCTCTGCCTAATGCTGGTGCTGTGCCTTCTTCTCTTGCAAGATGCACATGCGGCGCGCCATGGAGGGATCTCATTGAGGTCCCAACACATGGCCCTCCTTCACTGGAAAGCTACACTCGCAAGCCTACCGCTGCAGATGAGGTCTTGGCAGGAAAACACCAGCCCATGCAACTGGACGGGCATCATGTGCGCGGCTATTCGCCATGGCCGTCGTATGCCCTTGGTGGTGACCAACATCTCCCTGGCAGACGCTGGCATCCGTGGCCAGCTTGGTGAGCTCAACTTCTCGGCTCTTCCATTCCTCGCATATATCAACCTTCAAAACAACAGTCTCCATGGTGCACTACCCACTAGTATCACCTCCCTGTCAGCACTTTCGGCACTTGACCTCAGCTTCAACCAGCTCAAAGGGAAAATTCCTTATGAGATTGGTGGCCTGCAGAGTCTCACCCAACTTGATCTCTCACTTAACAGATTCACAGGCCACATCCCTGTGTCTCTGGGTAACCTAACATTGTTAACTGATCTTACCATTCACCAAACCATGGTATCAGGCCCCATTCCTGAGGAGATTGGAAGGCTTGTCAACCTACAAATTCTGCAGCTAAGCAACAACACCTTAAGTGGCATGATACCAAAAACCCTTGGAAATCTGACCCAACTAAATGGGTTGGCCTTGTTTGGTAATCAACTTTCAGGGCCTATACCCCAAGAACTAGGCAGGCTAGTCCATTTGCAAGGTCTTTATCTTAATACAAATGATTTTTCGGGTCCAATTCCAGTGTCCATAACCAATCTCACAAACATGAACGACCTTTTTGTCCATGAAAACCAAATCACGGGTTCAATATCCCCAGAACTAGGCAACCTCCATATGCTCAACCAGCTTGGTCTCTACAGCAATCAAATCACAGGTTCAATACCCCCGGAACTCGGCAACCTCACTATGCTCAATGCACTTGTTCTCTATACAAATCAAATCACAGGCCACATACCTTTAGAATTGGGCATTTTGTTGAATCTCCAGGTTTTAGACTTGGCCGACAACCAAATATCTGGCTCCATTCCTAACAGCCTAGGAAATATAACCAAGCTAGGGATACTAATGCTCTTTAAAAATCAGATAACAGGTCCAATACCTATAGAATTGGGCATCTTGCTGAATCTCCAGAATTTAGACTTGTCCAACAACCAAATATCTGGCTCTATCCCTAAAAGCTTAGGAAATACTACCGAGCTAGTAGTACTATCCCTCCTTGAAAATCAGCTAACTGGTTCCATCCCCCAGGAAATTGGCAATCTGATGAACCTCGAACAGTTATTCTTGTCTCAGAACCAAATTTCAGGGTCAATACCAAAAACTTTTGGGAAATTGCAAAGCATCCAGATATTATATATGTACAATAACAAATTATCAGGTTCTCTCCCTCAAGAATTTGGAGATCTCATCAACCTTGTTGAACTTGGGCTGTCTAACAACTCACTTTCAGGACCTTTACCCACAAATATATGTTCAGGTGGCAGACTTCGATTGCTCTATGTCTTTTCTAATACGTTCAGTGGCCCCATTCCAAGCAGTTTAAAGACATGTATAAGTTTGGTTAAAATTGACCTTGAGTCGAACAAACTAACAGGAGATATATCTCAGCATTTTGGTGTGTATCCACAACTCACAAAGATGCTCTTGACATCGAATAGACTGTCTGGGCACATTTCACCAAATCTAGGTGCATGTACCCAGCTAACTGTACTACATCTAGCACAAAATATGATCACAGGTTCCATACCTCCAGCCCTATCCAAATTGTCCAACCTAGAAGAATTAACACTTGATTCTAATCATCTCAGTGGTGAGATTCCACCAGAAATTTGCTCTTTGGCAAACCTATATAGCCTGAACTTGTCATCAAACCAATTATCTGGATCCGTACCTACACTGATAGGAAAGCTGAGCAATCTAGGATACCTTGATATATTTGGGAACAGACTGAGTGGATTGATACCTGAGGAACTAGGGGCCTGCAGAAAACTACAATCCTTGAAGATCAACAACAATAATTTCAGTGGAAGTTTGCCCAGTGCCATTGGAAATTTAGCAGGACTGCAGATCATGTTAGATGTGAGCAACAATAACCTCAATGGTGTGTTGCCACAACAACTTGGGAAGTTACAGCTACTAGAATTCCTGAATTTATCACATAATAAGTTCAGTGGCAGCATTCCATCCTCCTTTGCAAGCATGGTGAGCCTTTCAACACCTGATGTGTCCTACAACGACTTGGAAGGACCAGTCCCAACATCACGGCTACTCCAAAATGCCTCAACGAGTTGGTTTCTGCCCAATAAAGGTCTGTGTGGTAACCTCTCTGGCCTGCCACCTTGTTATTCAACTCCAGTAGCTAGTCACCATAAACGGAAGATACTTGGCTTGCTTTTGCCCATTGTTCCTGTGGTGTGTTTTGGGATTGTTGCTGCAATTGCTTTCATAATAATGCTTAGCCGTAACAAGAGAAAACCACAAGAATCTATTACTGCTGAAGGAAGGGATCTATTCTCAGTTTGGAATTTTGATGGAAGATTGGCATTTGATGATATTGTAAGGGCAACAGAAGACTTTAATGATAAGTACATCATCGGAACAGGTGGATATGGCAAAGTCTACAAGGAAGAACTCCAGGACGGGCAGCTAGTTGCTGTCAAGAAGCTTCATCAGACCGAAGAAGTGTTGGATGATGAAAGAAGATTTCGCGGTGAAATGGAAATCTTATCACAGATCCGGCATCGAAGCATTGTCAAAATGTATGGGTTTTGCTCCCATACGGCATATAAATTTCTTGTCTACGACTACATCCAACATGGCAGCCTCCACAAGACATTGGAAAATGAGGAGCTAGCAAAGGAATTAGATTGGCAGAAGAGAAATGCTCTTGCAACTGATGTGGCTCAAGCCATATCTTATTTGCACCACGAATGCAGTCCACCTATAATACATCGAGATATCACGAGCATCAACATCTTGCTTGATACAACTTTCAAGGCTTTTGTCTCCGATTTTGGCACAGCAAGGATTCTTAAGCCTGATTCATCAAACTGGAGTGCACTAGCAGGAACATATGGCTACATAGCTCCTAGTATGTACTAGTATAACATTTCTGGTCAAGTCGGAATCATTTATCTCTATCCATTTATTCCTAACTCTAATGTTTTGATCTTGTGCAGAATTGTCGTACACATCTGTTGTGACAGAGAAATGTGATGTTTATAGCTTTGGTGTGGTTGTGCTAGAGCTAGTGATGGGGAAGCATCCAAGAAATCTATTAGACGGTAGTTTGCCAAACGGGGAACAGGCTATACTGGTGAAAGATATTCTGGACCAACGGACGACAACACCAACAACAGCAGAACAGAAGAGTATAGCTCTGCTCATCAAGCTGGCCTTTTGTTGCATGGAATCTTCTCCACAAGCAAGGCCAACCATGCGGGACCCATATCAAACGCTCATCCAACGACCCTCTTCTAGTTCAAGTCCCGTGCCTTTCAGCACACTTACATTACAACAAGTAAGGGATGTTTGTTGATATATGATCCAAATTCTAGTGAGACGCCATGTTCTATCGTAGCAGAAACCTAATATGCCATGTATATATGGTTAAGTTTGTAATCATGTCATGTCATCTCCTAGGTTTTATTTCTAGCAAAAATAAAAACCGGTCCATGCAGCGTGAGCCTGTTCACGACATGACCGGATCAGTAGCTCCATGCTGTTATGATCGCCCCGTGGGATGGCACGAGTACCGGCCGTCACTGGTAGAAAAAGGGCCTATAGCCCCGGTTCGTAAGGGCCAATAGTTATGAAGATAATATACATACCAAATCCGAATCATACACAGGACGAGGGCCGACGGGGGCGGATACCAAAACCATCGCACTATATAAGATGCAATAATAAATGTAAGAAAATGATACAAGTATCTATCTAAACAGACAAGTACGAATATTTTTCCTTTCAGAAAGAAGATAAGAACAAGAGGCTCACCACGGTGGTGTCGGTGATGAGATCAGCGCGGGTGATCGACGGCGGTCAAGACGGGGACGGGGCGTGACGGACCGCTAAATCTAGACAAATCTCGAGGAAAATGGAGCTTAGAGGTCGAGCTTCGAGAGGAGAAAGTTTAAGTAGTGTGGCTCGGGCATTCCATCGAACACCTCATGTGCATAGGAGGTGAGCTAGAGCACCACAAACCCCTCCCCTCGCCGGCCAGAGAAAAACAGAGCACTGGAGTGCTCTGCTCGCGGGGAGGGTATATATAGGCACCTCATTGGTCCCGGTTTGTGGCATGAACCGGGACTAAAGGGGAGCCTTTGGTCCCGGTTCAGGCCACCAACCGGGACCAATGGTGGTGGGCCAGGAGCCAGGCCCATTGGTCCCTGTTCGTCCCACCAACCGGGACCAAAAGGTCCAGAAGAACCGGGACCAATGGCCCACGTGGCCCGGCCGGCCCCCTGGGCTCACGAACCGGGACCAATGCCCACATTAGTCCCGGTTCTACACTGAACCGGGACTAATGGGCTGAGCCGGCCAGGACCATAGCCCTGTTTTCTACTAGTGCGTGGTGGCTTATAACTTGAGGCATGGTCAAGAGACGTGGGATGGCACGTCCGTGAAGCTTGGTCATGGCGCAAGATTAGGATCTTTCTAAGCTAATGAGTTGTTTAAATAAAGAGGAGAACAAAGCAGAAAAGCTGCAACGTTTTACTCATCGCAAATATCCTGAGTGTTCACGGATTCTTCTCCCTCCCGTTTCTGCTCCAACAATATATATCTCCGAATGAGTTCATGACTCATTGTAAGTCTACATGTTTGTAGACACTCACTGGTAGAAAAAGGGCCTATAGTCCCGGTTCGTAAGGGCCTTTAGTCCCGGTTCCGGAACCGGGACTAAAGTGTCGGTACTAATACCTCCCCCCTTTAGTCCCGGTTCAATCCAGAACCGGGACTAAAAGCCCTCCACGTGGGCAGTGCGCAGAGCCCAGTCAGGAGACCCTTTGGTCCCGGTTGGTGGCACCAACCGGGACCAATAGGCATCCACGCGTCAGCACTTCTGTGGCTGGGGTTTTTGTTTTTTTTTTGAAAGGGGGGGGTGTTGGGGGTTTTGGGGGGTTAATTTAGGTGTTTCATATATTGTGTTAGCTAGTTATAATTAATAGAGAGAAGTGTCCTCTGTTATGTCCGTGCTTGGTCGACGCTACGTACTATACATACGTATATAGAGAGGACTAGACACGCTAGCTAGCTAGTAAGCAAACGAAGGAAACAGAAGATCGTCATGAACATATATGCATATATACAGAGAGAAGTGATATCGACCACCTCTCCTTCTCCGAGAGATTGGTCGAACAACAAGTTCTCGTATATCTATCTGACACTACCGGCTACATATATACAATAATTATCTCTTACAAATATAATTATACGGACTCAGGGTCCACATAGAATTCTCCGTCTTCAGGGATCACGTGGTCAAGAAAGAATGCCACCAATTCCTCTTGAATTGCTCGCATGCGAGCTGGTGCTAGGAGTTCATCCCTCTTCCGAAACATCTAATTTGAAGAAGGGGGTCAATACATACATATATATATATATATAAATGAATGAAACTCAACACAAATGATGGTAATAAAATAAAATTGTGAATGTTGTTATTTACGTACTTCATATTGTTCGTTAGAGTACCCTCTCCGCTCACAGGTCGTGTGGCGGATGGACTCGCAGATGTAGTATCCACAGAAATCATTCCCTTGTTCCTGCCACAACCACTTTACAAGAAATAGAGGTCAATCAAACTGATAAGCAAGAATGCTAAATGGTATTGATGAAACTAGTGCTTGAATCACTAGGAGATGCACGGAACATGCTACTATAGTACTTACTTTCGGGTGTCTAAATTCCAGCTCCTTCGGCAGTCCCGGAACTCTTTTGGTGAATTTTCTCCAAACCCTGCCGGACAAAGAAAACAATTACTTGATATCAGGAAATGAACAAAGTTGCTGATATGGTGGATAATGATCGATTTAACTTACTTCTTGAGGATTTCAGTCATGTCCGCATACTCATTGGGATCTTTTCGTTTAGAGTCCAAGACGGTTACTACTCCCTGCTCAAGCTTAATCTCTAGGAGAATATAGTGGAAACTGCACACACATGCATAACTCATGAATTACATTACTATAACCTTGACTAATATATAAGGGAAACCGAATACGCACAAGACAGTAACACTCACCTGAAGTTGTAAGGAAAGAGTATTATATCTTTGTTTTGATTTATTACGAACGATCGTAGCAAGCTGGCCTCGGTAGCTGCGGCATGAAGTTTAACCTGAGTTGCATCTATGAGATATGTGTTAATGAGCCTTCCGATATCGCTATTTGGAAGTCCTTTGCTGAATTCGTACCAAAAGGCGGATTATTCTATCCGGGACTCCATTCCAGAACAACTTTGCAGAACTTCGTACCAACATGCCCTGGTTACTTCCGGCTAATGATGAAGGCATGGATTTCTTCAATACTTTGACACTAGGAAATTAACCTCTCTCGACCCCTCGGCGATCCTCAACCCCTCGAACCCTCGACGACCCTGGAACCCTCGACCCCTAGACGACCCTCTTCTTCCTCTCATCTTCGAGAGGATCTCCGAGGGGTCGGGAGTTTTAGAAAAAGAAGGATAGGAAAGAAGAAAATAAGAAGAGGAAAGAAAGAAGAAGAGGAGAGGAAAAGAAGAGGAGAAATAAATAAGAAGAAGAAAAAAGAAGAAAAAGAAGAGGAGAAGGAAGAAAGGAATAGTGGAGAAGTAAGGATAGGAAAGAAGAAAATAAGAAGAGGAAAGAAAGAAGAAGAGGAGAGGAAAAGAAGAGGAGAAATAAATAAGAAGAAGAAAAAAGAAGAAAAAGAAGAGGAGAAGGAAGAAAGGAATAGTGGAGAAGTCGAAAATAAGAAGAGGAAAGAAAGAAGAAGAGGAGAGGAAAAGAAGAGGAGAAATAAATAAGAAGAAGAAAAAAGAAGAAAAAGAAGAGGAGAAGGAAGAAAGGAATAGTGGAGAAATTTTTTCTTCTTCTTCTCCTCTATTCCTTTCTTCTTCTCCTCTTCCTTTTCTTCCTCTCCTGGTCTTCTCCTCGTCTTCTCCTCGTCTTTTCTATTTTTTGTATGTATTTTTTCTTCCTCTCCTCGTCTTCTCCTCGTCTTCTCCTCTTCCTTTTCTTCCTCTCCTCGTCTTCTCCTCGTCTTCTCCTCGTATTTTTTCTTCTTCTTATTTATTTCTCCTCTTCTTTTCCTCTCCTCTTCTTCTTTCTTTCCTCTTCTTATTTTCTTCTTTCCTATCCTTATTTTTCTAAAATTGTAATTTTTGCATATATAAAACTTTTCTAAAATTGTAACTTTCTATATAAAACTTTCCTATCGGGAGGGGGAGAAGATCGAAGAAAAAAAAGAGGAGAAGAAGAAAGGAATAGAGGAGAAGAAGAAAAAATAGAAATTTTTTCTATTTTTTCTTCTTCTCCTCTATTCCTTTCTTCTTCTCCTCTTCCTTTTCTTCCTCTCCTCGTCTTCTCCTTCTTTCGAAAAAATGCACTAACCTAAAAATTAATAAATATATGAAAAAATGCATATATGAAAAACTTTTGCATATATACATCAACATATATATATACACACTAACCTAAAATGCACAAAAATGCTATCGAAGAGGGGGTATATCGACCCCCTCATGTATCCACATACATACATCTGTACATACATACAAAAATGCACAAAAATGAAATTTTAATCGGATCGAAATAACTTGTTGAAAACCTATTCTAAACCTCTCCAAAAATTCTGAAATTTTCCCATCGCCTTTTTATTGCATCAGTACCTCACCACATTTTTTAAAAAAAAATTCCAAAAATGCCCAAAGCCATCTAGCATTTCATCAAACACCTTCTATATGGACAAAAAAATTCAGAAATTCCAAAAAATTCAGAAAAGTGGACAGCGCGTTGCTGCTGCTCCACTTCTCCTCTCCTCTACTTCTCCTCTCCTTCTGCTCTTGAATGCATCGGGGCCGGCGGCGACCATGGAGCAGGGGCGGAGCAAGGGGCGCTCGGGCGCAAGAGTGGCACTCGAGAGGGGGGCTCACTTTGAGGGGGGCGGCGACGGCTGGAGTCCGGCGACGAGGACGGCGGGCTCGGGGCGGCACGCGGTGACGGGGACGGCGGCCTCGGGGCGGCACGCGGTGACGGGGACAAGGAGGCGGGCTCGGGGAGGCACGCGACGACGGGGACGAGGGCGGCGGGCTCAGGGATGCCGGCGACGAGGACGGCGCGGGCTCAGGGAGGTGACGACGTGGTCCGGAGGGCTCGGCGGCGACGAGGACGACGAGCAGCCTGGCGGCGTCGTCGGAGGAGAGGACGAGGAGATCGATCGAACTGAATCGAGAATTTCACGAGTGTTGGCTTATATAGCCAGAGCATTGGTCCCGGTTCGTGAAACCAACCGGGACTAATGCCACCTTTAGTCCCGGTTGGTGCCACCAACCGGGACCAAATGCCAATTTTCAGCAGCCCAAAGGGCGGGAAGCGAAGGCCTTTGGTCCCGGTTGGTGGCACCAACCGGGACTAAAGGGGGGCATTGGTCACGGTTGGTGCCACGAACCGGGACCAATGCCCCCTTTAGTCCCGGTTGGTGCCACCAACCGGGACCAATGGCCTTTGCTGCCCCGAGCCCAAAAGTTTAGTCCCACATCGCTAGCTGAAGGGCGCCGGCACTGGTTTATAAGCGCTGGTGTTCCTACCCATTCGAGCTCCTCTCTAATGCAGACTTTCGGGCCTAAACTTGCTACTGCCTGTGGGCCTATTGGGCCTTCTGCGGGCCTGAATCCTGGCCCATGTAGGGTTTCTAGTCATATTCAGGCCGTGGAGGCCCAGTAGGAGGCATTTTTTTTTGTTTTTTCTTTTTTATTTCTATATTTTTTTGGTTTTTTATTTTTTTATTTCTACTTAAAACTAAATACTTACAGTTTTTTAGTGATTTCTTTTAGCTTTTAGGTCACAAAATTATAAACTTTCTGTTAGTGCCATTAGTTTTAAATTTTAAATAGTTTAAATTTGAATTTTTAAAAATTTGTGTGAATCACTAGTTTATGAATAACTTTACTATAAAAATAGAATTTTTTTCTATTTATTTTTTATTTCTACTTACAACTAAATACTTACAGTTTTTTAGTGATTTCTTTTTGCTTTTAGGTCACAAAAATTATAAACTTTCTGTTAGTGCCATTAGTTTTAAATTTTAAATAGTTTAAATTTGAATTTTTAAAAATTGTGTGAATCACTAGTTTATGAATAACTTTACTATAAAATTAGAAATTTTTTCTTCTTTGCTATTTATTTTTTATTTATACTTACAATTAAATACTTATAGTTTGATTTTAGGTCACAAAAATTATATTCTTTTTGCTATTGAAGAATATTATAGTTTTATTTTAGTTGATCATAACATAATATTTTAATTGATTGTTTTTATTTTCATAAAAGTTTTGTAGTTTATTCTGTTTGCTATTAATTCATTCTTTGAGCTAAATGACTCTGAAATTGGAAAGCATTTCAAAATGAACTCTGAAAAGGTTGAAAGTTGGCATGGTATCATCATTTCACCCACATAGCATGTTCCAAAAAGTAGAGAGGGTTACGACAAAAACTTGATGCACTTCGTGTACAACATGGACAATCACTTTCGAAGTATCAAAGTTTCAAACCATAAGACATGAAAGCATTTCAAATGAACTCTGAAAAAGTTGAAAGTTGGGATGGTATCATAATTTCACCCACATAGCATGTGCATGTACAAAACGGACAATGGTAGCATGTTCGTCTGTTACAAATTTGGCATGGTATCATCATAATAGTTGCGGGAGAAAGTCTTCACTTTTTCTTCGCTTGTGTCATTTGCTTATTGCACCGTAACCATGGATAATCTTCATTGTTTATCAGGATGCTTGGGTCAGCCTTGACATTGAAGGGAGGAATTTCATGAAACTTTTCATAATCTTCAGACATGTCTGTCTTGCCGTCCACTCCCAGGATGTCCCTTTTTCCTGAAAGAACTATGTGGCGCTTTGGCTCATCGTATGATGTATTCGCTTCCTTATCTTTTCTTTTTCTTGGTTTGGTAGCATTGTCCTTCACATAGATAACCTGTGCCACATCATTAACTAGGACGAACGGTTCGTCAGTGTACCCAAGATTTTTCAGATCCACTATTGTCATTCCGTACTGTGGGTCTACCTGTACCCCGCGCCTAACAGATTGACCCATTTGCACTTAAACAAAGGGACCTTAAAATCAGGTCCGTAGTCAAGTTCCCATATGTCCACTATGTAACCATAATATGTGTCCTTTCCGCTCTCGGTTGCTGCATCAAAGCGGACACCGCTGTTTTGGTTGGTGCTCTTTTGATCTTGGGCGATCGTGTAAAATGTATTCCCATTTATCTCGTATCCTTTGTAAGTCAATACAGTCAAAGATGGTCCCCTGGAGAACAAGTACAACTCATCACAAACAGTGTTGTCACCTCTGAGACGTGTTTCCAACCAACTGCTGAAAGTCCTGATGTGTTCACATGTAATCCAGTCGTCGCACTGCTCCGGGTGTTTGGAGCGCAGACTGTTCTTGTGTTCATCGACATACGGGGTCACCAAGGTAGAGTTCTGTAGAACTATGTAGTGTGCTTGAGACCAAGAATATCCGTCCCTGCATATTATTGAGTCTCTTCCAAGAGTGCCTTTTCCAGTCAGTCTCCCCTCATACCGCGATTTAGGGAGACCTATCTTGTTAAGGCCAGGAATGAAGTCAACACAAAACCCGATAATATCCTCTGTTTGATGGCCCATGGAGATGCTTCCTTCTGGCCTAGCGTGGTTACGGACATATTTCTTTAGGACTCCCATGAACCTCTCAAAGGGGAACATATTGTGTAGAAATACGGGCCCCAGGATGACAATCTCGTCGACTAGATGAACTAGGACTTGCGTCATGATATTGAAGAAGGATGGTGGGAACACCAGCTCGAAACTGACAAGACATTGCGCCACATCACTCCTTAGCCTTGGTACGATTTCTGGATCGATCACCTTCTGAGAGATTGCATTGAGGAATGCACATAGCTTCACAATGGCTAATCGGACGTTTTCCAGTAGAAGCCCCCTCAATGCAACCGAAAGCAGTTGCGTCATAATCACGTGGCAGTCATGAGACTTTAGGTTCTGAAACTTTTTCTCTGGCATATTTATTATTCCCTTTATATTCGACGAGAAGCCAGTCGTGACCTTCATACTGAGCAGGCATTCAAAGAAGATTTCTTTCTCTTCTTTCGTAAGAGCGTAGCTGGCAGGACCTTTATACTGCTTCGGAGGCATGCCGTCTTTTTCGTGCAAACGTTGCAGGTCCTCTCGTGCCTCAGGTGTATCTTTTGTCTTCCCATACACGCCCAAGAAGCCTAGCAGGTTCACGCAAAGGTTCTTCGTCACGTGCATCACGTCGATTGAGGAGCGGACCTCTAGGTCTTTCCAGTAGGGTAGGTCCCAAAATATAGATTTCTTCTTCCACATGGGTGCGTGTCCCTCAGCGTCATTCGGAACAGCTAGTCCACCGGGACCCTTTCCAAAGATTACATGGTGTAAATCATTGACCATAGCAAGCACGTGATCACCGGTGCGCATGGCGGGCTTCTTCCGGTGATCTGCCTCGCCTTTGAAATGCTTGCCTTTCTTTCGACATTGATGGTTGGTCGGAAGAAATCGACGATGGCCCAGGTACACATTCTTCCTGCATTTGTCCAGGTATATACTTTCATTGTCATCTAAACAGTGCGTGCATGCGTGGTATCCTTTGTTTGTCTGTCCTGAAAGGTTACTGAGAGCGGGCCAATCGTTGATGGTCACAAACAGCAACGCCTTAAGGTTAAATTCCTCCTGTCTGTGCTCATCCCACGTACGTACACCGTTTCCATTCCACAGCTGTAAAAGTTCTTCAACTAATGGCCTTAGGTACACATCAATTTAGTTGCCGGGTTGCTTAGGGCCTTGGATGAGAACTGGCATCATAATGAACTTCCGCTTCATGCACATCCAAGGAGGAAGGTTATACATACATAGAGTCACGGGCCAGGTGCTGTGATTGCTGCTCTGCTCCCCGAAAGGATTAATGCCATCCGCGCTTAAAGCAAACCATACATTCCTCGGGTCCTTTGCAAACTCATCACAGTACTTTCTCTTGATTTTTCTCCACTGCGACCCGTCAGCGGGTGCTCTCAACTTCCCATCTTTCTTTCGGTTCTCACTGTGCCATCGCATCAACTTGGCATGCTCTTCGTTTCTGAACAGACGTTTCAACCGTGGTATTATAGGAGCATACCACATCACCTTCGCAGGAACCCTCTTCCTGGAGGGCTCGCCGTCAACATCACCAGGGTCATC
The DNA here is from genome assembly GCF_056163025.1 of Triticum urartu. Classification (NCBI taxonomy): domain Eukaryota; kingdom Viridiplantae; phylum Streptophyta; class Magnoliopsida; order Poales; family Poaceae; genus Triticum; species Triticum urartu. Next base: position 6,939,570 of record NC_141873.1, on the reverse strand, counting down.
TCGTCTGATCTTATACCGCAACGCACCGCATACCGGGCATGCGTTCAGATCCTTGTATGCACCGCGGTAGAGGATGCGGTCATTAGGGCATGCATGTATCTTCTCCACCTCCAATCCTAGAGGGCATACGACCTTCTTTGCTGCGTATGTACTGTCGGGCAATTCGTTATCCTTTGGAAGCTTCTTCTTCAATATTTTTAGTAGCTTCTCAAATCCTTTGTCAGCCACAGCATTCTCTGCCTTCCACTGCAGCAATTCCAGTACGGTACCGAGCTTTGTGTTGCCATCTTCGCAATTGAGGTATAACCCTTTTTTGTGATCCTCTAACATGCGATCGAACTTCAGCTTCTCCTTTTGACTAATGCATTGCGTCCTTGCATCGACAATGACCCGGCGGAGATCATCATCATCGGGCACATCGTCTGGTTCCTCTTGATCTTCAGCAGCTTCACCCGTTGCAGCATCATTGGGCACATTGTCTGGTTCCTCTTGATCTTCACCAGCTCCCCCCGTTGCAGCATCACCGTATTCAGGGGGCACATAGTTGTCATCGTACTCTTCTTCTTCGCCGTCTTCCATCATAACCCCTATTTCTCCGTGCCTCGTCCAAACATTATAGTGTGGCATGAAACCCTTGTAAAGCAGGTGGGAGTGAAGGATTTTCCGGTTAGAGTAAGACCTCGTATTCCCACATTCAGTGCATGGACAACACATAAAACCATTCTGCTTGTTTGCCTCAGCCGCATCGAGAAACTCATGCACGCCCTTAATGTACCCGCGGGTGTGTCTGTCACCGTACATCCATTGCCGGTTCATCTGCGTGCATTATATATAATTAAGTGTCCAAATTAATAGAAGTTCATCATCACATTAAAACCAAAGTGCATACATAGTTCTCATCTAACAACATATAGCTCTCCAGAGCATCTAATTAATTAAACCATACATTGAAACTATGTAAAACATTTCAATGCGAAAACAAATGCGATCATAATCGCAACCAAGGTAACAATTGATCCAACGGCATAATGATACCAAGCATCGGTATGAATGGCATATTTTCTAATCTTTCTAATCTTCAAGCGCATTGCATCCATCTTGATCTTGTGATCATCGATGACATCCGCAACATGCAACTCCAATATCATCTTCTCCTCCTCAATTTTTTTATTTTTTCCTTCAACAAATTGTTTTCTTCTTCAACTAAATTTAACCTCTCGACAATAGGGTCGGTTGGCATTTCCGATTCACATACATCCTAGATAAATAAAATCTATGTCACGTTGGTCGGCATAATTTTCATAAACAATAAATGAACCAATAGTTATAAAGATAATATACATACCAAATCCGAATCATAGACAGGACGAGGGCCGACGGGGGCGGATACCAAAACCATCGCACTATATAAGATGCAATAATAAATGTAAGAAAATGATACAAGTATCTATCTAAACATACAAGTAAGAATATTTTTTCTTTCAGAAAGAAGATAAGAACAAGAGGCTCACCACGGTGGTGTCGGTGATGAGATCGGCGCGGGTGATCGACGGCAGTGAAGACGGGGACGGGGCGTGACGGACCGCTAAATCTAGACAAATCTCGAGGAAATGGAGCTTGGAGGTCGAGCTTCGAGAGGAGAAAGCTTAAGTAGTGTGGCTCGGGCATTCCATCGAACACCTCATGTGCATAGGAGGTGAGCTAGAGCACCACAAAGCCCTCTCCCCCTCGGCCAGAAAAAACAGAGCACTGTGCTCTGCTCTTGCGCGAGGGGGTATATATAGGCACCTCATTGGTCCCGGTTGGTGGCGTGAACCGGGACTAAAGGGGAGCCTTTGGTCCCGGTTCAAGCCACCAACCGGGACCAATGGTGGTGGGCCAGGAGCGAGGCCCATGGGTCCCGGTTCGTCCCACCAACCGGGACCAAAAGGTCCAGACGAACCGGGACCAATGGCCCACGTGGCCCGGCCGGCCCCCTGGGCTCACGAACCGGGACCAATGCCCACATTGGTCCTGGTTCTACACTGAACCGGGACTAATGGGCTGAGCCGGCCTGGACCATAGCCCTGTTTTCTACTAGTGTACTCTCCCGATATAGTGAAAGATAATCGCCGTGTGCCCTTGGTTTTTCCCGCAAGGGTTTTCTACAAGAAATTAGTGTCCCATGCATGTTCTTGATATTTCATTATTTTTTACTTGTAATTTCTATCAATGCATAAATATAATTATTTTGGCCGGTTGCTTGTAAAATGTATGCGGTCTCTATGCTTATTTATCTGCAAGGGTACTTGAAATGGAGTACTAAGATTCTATATTTATCTACTATTGTTCCCATGAACCCGAGGATGAAAAAAATCAGAATCCAAAACTGACGCAATATAAGCGATCACGCTTTACCGCTTTACTGTAAAATACCTTGGACCAAGCAGGAACAATCACTAAGATCAAGTGGTCGAGTGTAGACAGGAATGAATGAATGTATAAATGCAGAGCTAGGTGCATAAAAATGGAAAATTAACTCAATACTATGTAAAAGACCTTACAGAGGGTTGTAGGGCAGGAGTATGGAGTTATTGTCCTTACGTTGGAGCATTGTATCCTGGAATATGTAGTCCTTGCCCTTAGGATGGAAAAAAAACTACTACACTTAATTTCAAGCATTGGTTAGCGAGATTAACATGGAACAAAGATACAGCCTTCTTTTTCTTCATGCCTAATGTAAACTTAAAAGACGATGAGATGATATGATATGAAGAAAATCCCAAGGTGACAAACAACATGAGAGCTAGCAATATCCCATAATTTTTTCATCAGAAAACTAGATACCAATTCAACTCAGCTAGTGCAATCACAGGCATGCTAATAACAGGATGTACAACAATACATAAAACAGCTCCACTATTATTATTCCAAAACAATGGAAAAGAGACACCGTTCAACAAATTGCATGCACAAACATAGCGCCGGACATTTACATTGAGATCAAACCTACACCATAGTTTTTTTGTATTACTTTTAAGTATGAATTGATATGTGTCGGTGTTGTGGCACCGTAGGCAGTCCCAGTTCATCCTCCTGCACCAATAGACATAAGTGAGCAGAGAATTAGTCTACTGGTTGACAAGTGTACACAAACAGGGGGGGCTCAAGCAAAGTAAAGTATGTGAATTTTTTGAGATGTTCAACAGAGACTTTAAAGTCCAAGATCAAATCCATTATAGAATAAATGTTTGGCACAAAAAAGGTTTGCATGTTCCCCTTCTATGTGTTTCTTTTACTATTAAGATCAATCTAGAATAAGCTCAAAATTTTCACATCAATAACATAGTCATGTATCATGAAATCGAGCCCGAAATAGACATGAGTTAATAAATGCTTTCATAATGATATCAAGTATCTAGCCAGTCAAAGTGTCAATTAGATCATGTGACAGGATAAAAGAAACCCATTTAAAGCTTCAAACACAATGATTGCATGGGAAATGACATGAGCCATCAATTTCCCTAGGGATATCAGCACCATAAACAGTGTGGACAGAAACTAGTCAGTCTCGCAATTGACATACCTGCTGCCAATTTGCTAGAATGTGACCACTGGGTGCAGCAGGTAAGTTAAGCTCAGAATCAAGATCTGTCTCGTTGTCTAGTTGGAGGTACAATGGGACTAAATTCAAATAAAAGTCCATATCGGCTTCCAAAGCATCAAGCTCTGCATTTTGCAATACAGAAAATGAGAACAGAAAAACAGAGAAGCGGCTTGCCTGTAAATTAACACATACATGCGGGAAACCCCACTGAAGTTTTACAAAAATGCCAACAAAATTTTTCAGATGATACCTAAGACTGGTATAAACTGGAGAGTTTGCTGGTTCAAATTCAACTATGAAATTTCGATAGAGGATTGGTTCTGAGCTGGCAACCGCTGTAAGGGAACTAGTCACCTCGGTATCTTTAAGGTGACCATATGTGGCATTTGAATTATCTAAGAATAACCGACTAGCAAATAAGAGCCATACCCCCCATAAGTCCTCCTCATCAATGTCATCTGGGACCTTGTAGCTTCTACCAAGAGTTTCTTGTATCTCATTGCTCACATCCATAAGATCCACCATCTCATCTTGCATTCTCTATATATTTGAAAAACATCCATGGATTCAGATGTGATTCAAACAAAATTATACAGGAATAATAAAAATCAAATGAAAATGTATTTAAGTTGAAGATCTTGAAAACATGAAGAATCTGGTAAACAACAGGATGATGCATATATCTATATCTTTGATCCTGACAGTCTTCATGATACCTTTCGGCTCTTTACTGGCAGCCTTCATGGCAGTGATCTGTTAAATGGAAGGCACTTCCACATAAGTTTGGGAGATAGAATCAGAATCTATCATGAACTAGATAGGAAACCAAGGCAACATACAGTCTGTTGAGCATCGATAATTCCCTCTGATGCGAAACCAACTTGGTTGAGATTATAAGTTTGGTTCTGCAGGGAGAGCACAGTTGGAGCATACAGATTAGAGCAGCATACTTACATAGGCTTGTGTCACAGAAATGGAATGATTAAATGCTACAGGATAATCAGCTCCATATTTAAGTCTTAACTAAGGCCTGGAGCCTTCCAAGTTAAGAATATGGAGGAATAATAGCATTTCGCTTCTGTCATGTACTACATGCATGTTAAGAACTTGTGAGCCTTCCAAGTCAGCACACCCTAGTTTGTACAAGCAACCTAAGTAGACAAGAATACAACCTTTACCTACAAGAAATTTTTGAAACATACAAAAATGAGCTATTCTAAAGAAGAGAAAAAAAATCGAAACGTGTATGAAAGAACCTCAACTAGATTCGGCCAGGATTCAGCTATGCCTTCTCCCTTCTCGGATAACCTATTTGGATGGTGACTTGCCGGCAAGAGAGGAGAGGAAGACGTTGCTGCAGCGCGTTGTGGACGTTTCATCGAACATGTGGTGTGCGGGAGCCGCTGACCTTTATGGCCCTGGCCGCCTCTCTCCTCCGAATCCTCTTCCTGTCCCTGGCTGAAATCGATGCTCAAGCTACCAAAATCTGCAGCAAGACAACAACAACAACAACAACAACAACAACAACAACAACAACAACAACAACAACAACAACGAGAGTTCGCTTCATCCGTGGCATCAATCACCAGAAGTTGCACGAGGCGGCGGAAACGAGCACCGGGGGTCGAGGGTGTCGGTCGTCGCAGTTTCGAGACGGCACAACTTGGCAGGTACTCCCTCCGTTCGGAATTACTTGTCGCGGAAATGAATATATCTAGACGTATTTTAGTTCTAGATACATTCATTTCCGAGACAAGTAATTCCGAACGGAGGGAGTACTCCGCAGCGATGGCCTGGATGCCCATTTACAGGCTTTTTTTTCCAGCGTGAGGCTTTTTTTTTACTTATGCTTATATTCCAAAAATGCACTAAAATCTACTCCTACTACTGTAGATATGTAGATATATATAGAAAAAAATCATCCATCCCAAAATAAGTGCCGTGGTTTACCAGTAGTTTCTAAAGAATGTTCAATGTGTAATATAAAATTGTTTTGGCGAATGTAAAAGATTATGTTCTTGCGCTTTTAAAAAATGTTCGTACAATTCAGAAAAATGTTCGGGAGTTCCAAAAATTCTCATGCAGTACAATTTTTTTTCATATGGTTTAAAACAAACCACACCATACAATAAAAATGTTTGTGACATTTTAAAATGTTCACACTTTTAACAAAATTATGTTCATGAAATTTCAAAAAACAAGTTTGTCCATGCTCAACATATAATTAAAAAAATGTTTGCATGTATATGGAAAATGTCCAACGCGTATTCAGAAAACATTCAATGTGTATTTAAAAAATATTCATCATGCAATTACAAAATTATCAAGTTGTATCCTGAAAATGTTTCACATGTATTGAGAAATATTAAACATGTACTTGAAAAATGGTTATCATGTGTTCCAAAACATGTTCAAAGACGTATTTTATAAAATGTTCATCATGCATTTGAAAAATATTCAGTGTGTACACAAAAAATAGTAGAGCATTTGAAAAATATAGCTCTGGCGCTACTATCCATCGCTTTTAGCAAGCGCTAGCGTACGAGTCCCTCGCTGGTCACCCCTAAATAGGTCAGCGAGTGCTAGCCAGCAAGCCAGCGCGAGCTAGTGTGTGGGTTGTTTTCTTTTTCTCCAAAAATTGTAATTTTTTAATGATTGAACTCTTTGAAAACACGAATAAATGTTGAGAACACGATTTTTTTTTAAATCCAAGCAAAAAATCGAAATTCTATCCAAATTTTGAAAAAGTGAAAAAAATTCAAATTACTTTTTGAAAAAATACACACTTAGCAATTAATTATATATTTTGTTGAACATTTTATTTATATAAAATGAACATTTTATTTATATAAAATGAACATTTTATATACGGTTAACAATTTTACAAAATCACACTGAAAAATTATTAAATATGCAATGAACATTTTATTCGTCTACAATGAAATTTCCTTAATATACGGTGCATAATTTTTAACTACATTGATCATTTTATGTTTTATGGTGAACAATATTTAAAAATCCCAAATAATTTTTGATGTCTCGAACAATTTTTTAGAAATGTGAAAACTTTTTGAAAATTTCTTGAAATTGTGATTAAAATTTTAAATTTTGAACATATTTTGGTAAAATAAAAAAATGATTTGAAAAAGGTGATTTTTTTCATAAAAACATGAACAATTTAGAATATCTGAACATTTATAGAAAATTTTGAAATTAAAAAAGAAAAGAAAAGAAAATTAAACATAAAAGGTAATAAAACTAGGAGGAAAAAATAGTAGAAAATAAAACTATTATTTCAAAGTCATATATTTAAAAAGGAAAAAGTAAAAGAGAAGAACGGAAACGAAAAAGAAAGAAACCAAAGAAGAAAAAGAAAAGGTAGAAATAGAAACCGGGTAAAAAAAACTAGCAAAAAACATAGAGAAGAAAAGACCATTTGGAAGCTTCCCAAAACTTTTGGGAATGCTTCCGCTCAATGGACTGGCCCGCTAGACACGCCTGTAGGTGATTGACGTCGTAACGCTAGCAAAAAACGACATACATCAGTTGTGATATAGCTCTCGCGCTTGGCGAAGGCAATTCTAGTCAACTGTGTGTGCGTGCCAGGCTCTACGATTTGGTGCCCGTGATGGACCTCACAATTACGACGGGCTGAAGTAGTCTACACCACACAAAATGATGGTCCGAAAACAGCGCAAGAAGTAACTACTTATAGCAAGACTTCTCCCATGTCCTTAGAAACAAACGTAACTATTCACAAATCATATTCATGTTCATAATCAGAGGGGTATTAATATGCATAAAGGATCTGAACATATGATCTTCCACCAAATAAACCAACTAGCATCAACTATAAGGAGTAATCAACACTACTAGCAACCCACAGATACCAATCTGAGGTTTTGGGACAAAAATTGGATACAAGAGATGAACTAGGGTTTGAGATGACATGGTGCTGGTGAAGATGTTGATGGAGATTGACCCCCTCTCGATGAGAGGATTGATGGAGATGATTTCCCCCTCCCGGAAGGATGTTTCCCCGGCAGAACAGCTCCGGTGGAGCCCTAGATTGGTTCTGCCAAGGTTCCGCCTTGTGGCGGCGGAGGTTCATCCCGAGAGCTTGCTTATGATTTTTTTTCCAGGGCGAAAGACTTCATATAGCCAAAGATGGGCACCGGAGGCCTGCCAGGGGGCCCACGAGGCAAGGGGGCGTGCCCCCCCACCCTCGTGGATGGTGCGTGCCCCCCCTCTGGTGCTTTCTTCGCCCAATATTTTTTATATATTCTGAAACTGACTTCCATGGAGTTTCAGGACTTTTGGAGCTGTGCAGAATAGGTCTCTAATATTTGCTCCTTTTCCAGCCCAGAATTCCAGCTGCCGGCATTCTCCCTCTTCATGTAAACCTTGTAAAATAAGAGAAGATAGGCATAAGTATTTTGACATAATGTGTAATAACATCCCATAATGCAATAAATATCGATATAAAAACATGATGCAAAATGGACGTATCATGAGATCGTGAGGATTAATTATCTTGGTGTCGTGGCCCTAGATTGTAGAATGGTGAATGATGAAATTTGTGAGTCAGTCCAACAAATGGTATTGTCAATAGGGTACATATAGTATTTTTTGTAGCCAGGTCAGCCAATGGTCCCATGTCTATAGGTGGTGTTGAAGGAAATATGCCCTAGAGGCAATAATAAAGTTATTATTTATTTCCTTATAATCATGATAAATGTTTATTATTCATGCTAGAATTGTATTAACCGGAAACATAATACATGTGTGAATACATAGACAAACAAAGTGTCACTAGTATGCCTCTACTTGACTAGCTCGTTAATCAAGGATGGTTATGTTTCCTAACCATGAACAATGAGTTGTTATTTGATTAACGGGATCACATCATTAAGAGAATGATCTGATTGACATGACCCATTCCATTAGCTTAGCACCCGATCGTTTAGTATGTTGCTATTGCTTTCTTCATGACTTATACATGTTCCTATAACTATGAGATTATGCAACTCCCGTTTACCGGATGAACACTTTGGGTACTACCAAACGTCACAACGTAACTGGGTGATTATAAAGGAGTACTACAGGTGTCTCCAAAGGTACATGTTGGGTTGGCGCATTTCGAGATTAGGTTTTGTCACTCCAATTGTCGGAGAGGTATCTCTGGGCCCTCTCGGTAATGCACATCACTTAAGCCTTGCAAGCATTGAAACTAAATGAGTTAGTTGCGGGATGGTGTATTACAGAACGAGTAAAGAGACTTGCCGGTAACGAGATTGAACTAGGTATTGGAATACTGACGATCGAATCTCGGGCAAGTAACATACCGATGACAAAGGGAACAATGTATGTTGTTATGCGGTCTGACCGATAAAGATCTTCGTAGAATATGTAGGAGCCCATATGGGCATCCAGGTCCCGCTATTGGTTATTGACCGGAGACATGTCTCGGTCATGTCTACATTGTTCTCGAACCCGTAGGGTCCGCACGCTTAAGGTTACGATGACTGTTTTATTATGAGTTTATGCATTTTGATGTACCGAAGGTTGTTCGGAGTCCCGGATGTGATCACGGACATGACGAGGAGTCTCGAAATGGTCGAGACATAAAGATTGATATATTGGAAGCCTATGTTTGGATACCGGAAGTGTTCCGGGTGAAACCGGGATTTTACCGGAGTACCGGGAGGTTACCGGAACCCCCCGGGAGCTAAATGGGCCATGATGGGCCTTAGTGGAAAAGAGAAGAGGCAGCCCTACATGGGCCGCGCGCCCCTCCCCTCCCTTGGTCCGAATTGGACAAGGAGAGGGGGCCGGCCCCTCTCTCTCTTTTCCCCCCTCCACAAGTCCTATTCCAACTAGGATTGGGGGGGGGGGATCCTACTCCCAGAGGGAGTAGGACTCTCCTGGCGTGCCCTATGTGGCCGGCCATCCTCCCCCCTTTGGTCCTTTATATACTGAGGCAGAGGCACCCTGAAACACACAAGTTGATCCACGTGATCTATTCCTTAGCCGTGTGCGGCGCCCCCAGCCACCATAGTCCTCGATAATACTGTAGCGGAGTTTAGGCGAAGCCCTGCTGCTGTAGTGCATCAAGATCGTCACCACGCCGTCGTGCTGACGGAACTCTTCCCCGACATTTTGCTGGATCGGAGTCCGGGGATCGTCATCGAGCTGAACGTGTGCTAGAACTCGGAGGTGCCGTAGTTTCGGTGCTTGATCGGTCGGATCGTGAAGACGTACGACTACATCAACCAAACGCTTCCATTGTCGATCTACTAGGTATGTAGATCACACTCCCCCCCTCGTTTCTATGCATCACATGATCTTGCGTGTGCGTAGGAAATTTTTTGAAATTACTACGAAACCCAACAGTGGCATCCGAGCCTAGGTTTTATATGTTGATGTTATATGCACGAGTAGAACACAAGTGAGTTGTGGGCGATATAAGTCATACTGCCTACCAGCATGTCATACTTTGGTTCGGCGGTATTGTTGGATGAAGCGGCCCATACCGACATTACGCGTACGCTTACGCGAGACCGGTTCTCCCGACGTGCTTTGCACAGAGGTGGCTTGTGGGTGACAGTTTCTCCAACTTTAGTTGAACCAAGTGTGGCTACGCCCGGTCCTTGCGAAGGTTAAAACGGAGTCAAATTGACAAACTATCGTTGTGGTTTTGATGCGTAGGTGAGATTGGTTCTTACTTAAGCCCGTAGCAGCCACATAAAACTTGCAACAACAAAGTAGAGGACGTCTAACTTGTTTTTGCAGGGCATGTTGTGATGTGATATGGTCAAGACATGATGCTGAATTTTATTGTATGAGATGATCATGTTTTGTAACCGAGTTATCGGCAACCGGCAGGAGCCAACCGGCAATCGCGATGTAATGCTTTACTTTATCACTAAACGGTAGCGATAGTCGTAGAAGCACAAGCTTGGCGAGACGACAACGATGCTACGATGGAGATCAAGGTGTCACGCCGGTGACGATGGTGATCACGACGGTGCTTCGGAGATGGAGATCACAAGCACAAGATGATGATGGCCATATCATATCACTTATATTGATTGCATGTGATGTTTATCTTTTATGCATCTTATCTTGCTTTGATTGACGGTAGCATTATAAGATGATCTCTCACTAAATTATCAAGAAGTGTTCTCCCTGAGTATGCACCGTTGCGAAAGTTCTTTGTGCTGAGACACCACGTGATGATCGGGTGTGATAGGCTCTACGTTCAAATACAACGGGTGCAAAACAGTTGCACACACGGAATGCTCAGGTTATACTTGACGAGCCAAGCATATACAGATATGGCCTCAGAACACGGAGACCGAAAGGTCGAGCGTGAATCATATAGTAGATATGATCAACATAATGATGTTCACCAATGAAACTACTCCATCTCACGTGATGATCGGACATGGTTTAGTTGATTTGGATCACGTGATCACTTAGAGGATTAGAGAGATGTCTATCTAAGTGGGAGTTCTTAAGTAATATGATTAATTGAACTTAAATTTATCATGAACTTAGTCCCTGATAGTATCTTGCTTGTTTATGATGATTGTAGATAGATGGCTCGTGCTGTTGTTCCGTTGAATTTTAATGCGTTTTTGAGAAAGCAAAGTTGAAAGATGATGGTAGCAATTACACGGACTGGGTCCGTAATTTGAGGATTATCCTCATTGCTGCACAGAAGAATTACGTCCTGGAAGCACCGCTGGGTGCCAGGCCTGCTGCTAGAGCAACACCAGATGTTATGAACGTCTGGCAGAGCAAAGCTGATGACTACTCGATAGTTCAGTGTGCCATGCTTTACGGATTAGAATCGGGACTTCAACGACGTTTTGAACGTCATGGAGCATATGAGATGTTCCAAGAGTTGAAGTTAATATTTCAAGCAAATGCCCGGATTGAGAGATATGAAGTCTCCAATAAGTTCTATAGCTGCAAGATGGAGGAGAACAGTTCTGTCAGTGAGCATATACTCAAAATGTCTGGGTATAATAATCACTTGATTCAATTGGGAGTTAATCTTCCAGATGATTGCGTCATTGACAGAATTCTCCAATCACTGCCACCAAGCTACAAGAGCTTCGTGATGAACTATAATATGCAAGGGGTGAACAAGACTATTCCCGAGCTCTTCGCGATGCTAAAAGCTGCGGAGGTAGAAATCAAGAAGGAGCATCAAGTGTTGATGGTCAACAAGACCACTAGTTTCAAGAAAAAGGGCAAAGGGAAGAAGAAGGGGAACTTCAAAAAGAACGGCAAGCAAGTTGCTACTCAAGAGAAGAAACCCAAACCTGGACCTAAGCCTGAAACTGAGTGCTTCTATTGCAAGCAAACTGGTCACTGGAAGCGGAACTGCCCCAAGTATTTGGTGGATAAGAAGGATGGCAAGGTGAACAAAGGTATATGTGATATACATGTTATTGATGTGTACCTTACCAATGCTCGCAGTAGCACCTGGGTATTTGATATTGGTTATGTTGCTAATATTTGCAACTCGAAACAGGGACTACGGATTAAGCGAAGATTGGCTAAGGACGAGGTGACGATGCGCGTGGGAAACGGTTCCAAAGTCGATGTGATCGCGGTCGGCACGCTACCTCTACATCTACCTTCGGGATTAGTATTAGACCAAAATAATTGTTATTTGGTGCCAGCGTTAAGCATGAACATTATATCTGGATCTTGTTTAATGCGAGACGGTTATTCATTTAAATCAGAGAATAATGGTTGTTCTATTTATATGAGTAATATCTTTTATGGTCATGCACCCTTGAAGAGTGGTCTATTCTTATTGAATCTTGAGAGTAGTGATACACATATTCATAATGTTGAAGCCAAAAGATGCAGAGTTGATAATGATAGTGCAACTTATTTGTGGCACTGCCGTTTAGGTCATATCGGTGTAAAGCGCATGAAGAAACTCCATACTGATGGGCTTTTGGAACCACTTGATTATGAATCGCTTGGTACTTGCGAACCGTGCCTCATGGGCAAGATGACTAAAACACCGTTCTCCAGTACTATGGAGAGAGCAACAGATTTCTTGGAAATCATACATACAGATGTATGTGGTCTGATGAATATTGAAGCTCGTGGCGGATATCATTATTTTCTCACCTTCACAGATGATTTAAGCAGATACAGGTATATCTACTTAATGAAACATAAGTCTGAAACATTTGAAAAGTTCAAAGAATTTCAGAGTGAAGTGGAAAATCATCGTAACAAGAAAATAAAGTTTCTACGATCTGATCGTGGAGGAGAATATTTGAGTTACGAGTTTGGTGTACATTTGAAAAATTGTGGAATAGTTTCGCAACTCACGCCACCCGGAACACCACAGCGTAATGGTGTGTCCGAACGTCGTAATCGTACTTTACTAGATATGGTGCGATCTATGATATCTCTTACTGATTTACCGCTATCGTTTTGGGGATATGCTCTAGAGACAGCTGCATTCACATTAAATAGGGCACCATCAAAATCCATTGAGACGACGCCTTATGAACTGTGGTTTGGCAAGAAACCAAAGTTGTCATTTCTAAAAGTTTGGGGCTGCGATGCTTATGTGAAAAAGCTTCAACCTGATAAGCTCGAACCCAAATCGGAGAAATGTGTCTTCATAGGATATCCAAAGGAAACTATTGGATACACCTTCTATCACAGATCCGAAGGCAAGACTTTTGTTGCTAAATTCGGAAACTTTCTGGAGAAGGAGTTTCTCTCGAAAGAAGTGAGTGGGAGGAAAGTAGAACTTGACGAGGTAACTGTACCTACTCCCTTATTGGAAAGTAGTACATCACAGAAAACTGTTTCTGCGACACCTACATCAGTTAGCGAGGAAGCTAATGATGATGATCATGAAACTTCAGAACAAGATACTACTGAACCTCGTAGATCAACCAGAGTAAGATCCGCGCCAGAGTGGTACGGTAATCCTGTTCTGGAAGTCATGCTACTAGATCATGATGAACCTACGAACTATGAAGAGCGATGGTGAGCCCAGATTCCGCAAAGTGGCTTGAAGCCATGAAATCTGAGATGGGATCCATGTATGAGAACAAAGTATGGACTTTGGTTGACTTGCCTGATGATCGGCAAGCAATTGAGAATAAATGGATCTTCAAGAAGAAGACTGACGCTGACGGTAATATTACTGTCTACAAAGCTCGACTTGTCGCAAAAGGTTTTTGGCAAGTTCAAGGGATTGACTACGATGAGACCTTCTCACCCGTAGCGATGCTTATGTCTGTCCGAATCATGTTAGCAATTGCCGCATTTTATGATTATGAAATTTGGCAGATGGATGTCAAAACTGCATTCCTGAATGGATTTCTAGAAGAAGAGTTGTATATGATGCAACCAGAAGGTTTTGTCGATCCAAAGGGAGCTAACAAAGTGTGCAAGCTCCAGCGATCCATTTATGGACTGGTGCAAGCCTCTCGGAGTTGGAATAAACGTTTTGATAGTGTGATCAAAGCATTTGGTTTTATACAGACTTTTGGAGAAGCCTGTATTTACAAGAAAGTGAGTGGGAGCTCTGTAGCATTTCTGATATTATATGTGGATGACATATTACTAATTGGAAATGATGTAGAATTTCTAGATAGCATAAAGGGATACTTGAATAAAAGTTTTTCTATGAAAGACCTCGGTGAAGCTGCTTACATATTAGGCATTAAGATCTATAGAGATAGATCAAGACGCTTAATTGGACTTTAACAAACCACATACCTTGACAAAATTTTGAAGAAGTTCAAAATGGATCAAGCAAAGAAAGGGTTCTTGCCTGTGTTACAAGGTGTGAAGTTGAGTAAGACTCAATGCCCGACCACTTCAGAAGATAGAGAGAATATGAAAGATGTTCCCTATGCATCAGCCATAGGATCTATCATGTATGCAATGTTGTGTACCAGACCTGATGTGTGCCTTGCTATAAGTCTAGCAGGGAGGTACCAAAGTAATCCAGGAGTGGATCACTGGACAGCGGTCAAGAACATCCTGAAATACCTGAAAAGGACTAAGGATATGTTTCTCATATATGGAGGTGACAAAGAACTCATCGTAAAATGTTACGTTGATGCAAGCTTTGACACTGATCCGGACGATTCTAAATCGCAAACCGGATACGTGTTTACATTAAACGGTGGGGCTGTAAGTTGGTGCAGTTCTAAACAAAGCGTTGTAGTGGGATCTACATGTGAAGCGGAGTACATAGCTGCTTCGGAAGCAGCAAATGAAGGAGTCTGGATGAAGGAGTTCATATCCGATCTAGGTGTCATACCTAGTGCATCGGGTCCAATGAAAATCTTTTGTGACAATACTGGTGCAATTGCCTTGGCAAAGGAATCCAGATTTCACAAGAGAACCAAACACATCAAGAGACGCTTCAATTCCATCCGGGATCTAGTCCAGGTGGGAGACATAGAGATTTGCAAGATACATACGGATCTGAATATTGCAGACCCGTTGACTAGGCCTCTTCCACGAGCAAAACATGATCAACACCAAGGCTCCATGGGTGTTAGAATCATTACTGTGTAATCTAGATTATTGACTCTAGTGCAAGTGGGAGACTGAAGGAAATATGCCCTAGAGGCAATAATAAAGTTATTATTTATTTCCTTATAATCATGATAAATGTTTATTATTCATGCTAGAATTGTATTAACCGGAAACATAATACATGTGTGAATACATAGACAAACAAAGTGTCACTAGTATGCCTCTACTTGACTAGCTCGTTAATCAAAGATGGTTATGTTTCCTAACCATGAACAATGAGTTGCTATTTGATTAACGGGATCACATCATTAAGAGAATGAACTGATTGACATGACCCATTCCATTAGCTTAGCACCCGATCGTTTAGTATGTTGCTATTACTTTCTTCATGACTTATACATGTTCCTATAACTATGAGATTATGCAACTCCCGTTTACCAGTGGAACACTTTGGGTACTACCAAACGTCACAACGTAACTGGGTGATTATAAAGGAGTACTACAAGTGTCTCCAAAGGTACATGTTGGGTTGGCGTATTTCGAGATTAGGTTTTGTCACTCCGATTGTCGGAGAGGTATCTCTGGGCCCTCTCGGTAATGCACATCACTTAAGCCTTGCAAGCATTGCAACTAAATGAGTTAGTTGCGGGATGGTGTATTACAGAATGAGTAAAGAGACTTGCCGGTAACGAGATTGAACTAGGTATTGGAATACTGACGATCTCTAGTATAAGAAAATATAGATAATGAGGGCATGTACAATGGTTGATAAGATTGCCTTATCTTATGTCCCCTATGTAATCTAGAGAAGACAACAGAAAATGATGTACAATGTATTACTCTCCGTCTGATCTCTAGTAACAAGATATTCCTAATTATGTGGTGAGAGAATTTTTGCTAAGAGATCATCTCTTAATGAAGAGAAGGCAAGTTTTTTCTTATGGTTTCTCTCTCCTCCACCTCTGCAATTATCCTAAGTAGCACTTCTAAGATAAGACCATTGTATATGTCCTCATACATCCTTTCCTTGGATGTAAATCAAGTCCATTGGTAATTATTATTGATGCATAAATTGATCTGTATTCATATAAAAGATAGGCCATCAAGCAATCATTAATTGGATGTAAACCAAGTCCATATTTAATGAACATTAATTAAACAATTGATTTATACCCAACTGTAGAAAGATTAGTTCACCGGATGACTACCCATTAAATGTTCAGTGCATCATCAGTACAATGCAATCTAAAGCCTTCTAAAAAAAGAACCTGGCTCAATTCTATATAAGTTGTGTTCTATGAAGAAGATACAAGTACGTCAAGAATCACATAGTTACTATTTCATGAAAATAACACAATTACCTATACAAATGGGAGGTGATTATGTTGTCATATCGGTCTTACTATGCTTTTTGTGTATAACTTTCCACCTCACCTTTGTTGAATCGATAGACGTAGATGTCAATCTCCAGACAAATGAGAAGGTAACCAATAGTTTACTTTTAGATTTTGATATATACAACTTTTTATCAATTGCTTTATGTATTATCCCATTGTTGTGTCTACTTGACCACTTAATCTTGATAATTACTATTGGTGTTAATATTCATAACTACTTTATGTTACTTATATGCCCAACTAAAATTTAGGACACATATGTGAAACAAATACTTATCTTTCAAAGACTATGTACATCAATTATATATGCTAACTAGTCATGAACTATTATTTCCCTCTACAGAACACCACTCTTTTAAGACCTAAACCTTTCCGTTTTCCTTGGAGAGCTGATATCATGAATGAAGGAAGCGGCATTGTTTCTCATGTACACACACTCAACCCCATTCTCTGTATATATCTCTCTTTACTTTTTCATGTGTTAGATTTGGGATATTTTGTTAATTTCTTGTTGGGTATTGATCACAAAAAACGTCACAATGTATATGCCAGAGTGACATGTGACAAATATAAAAGGCAAAGTCAAGGTATTTCCAATATAAGCATCACATATTTAAACCATAGAGAAAAAACAGTAGAAATCTAATTCATTCGTGATGTATCTAAATCATTGCTAGTCAATCTAAATTATGGCCAATGGTCCAAGAGACAAGGTGGTACATAAAGACCAGATAAAAGGCATACACCTAAATGAACTTATCTTGATCCCCTATATACCGCGAAAGCTATGATCATTACATACAAAACATGCTACCAAAATACTGTGAACAACAGATTCGGAGAGGCATTCAAGACATACTCTATTGGAGACTTATGCTGACATACCAACTTTATTGGCAATACACTTCACACCTATTAGAGAGAAAATCAAATCTTGTTTCAACCATGCCACAAGGAGAGAAGATGTTGTGAGCCCAAACACGTAAGTAAGACCATCGAAAATGCACATGGACTAAAGCATTGCATGCATCACCACAAAAGGTCTAACTGCGTTGGATTGATACCACACCCCATGGAGGAAGCTAAATCCAGTATGATATACTCAACAAGGCCAATGAAAACTAATCTAGACTAACTCCAAGATAGCATGAAAAATTCCCCATTGTAAAAGTCTGGTAGGTGAACCTCATACCAAGGCCAAGAACGCACACCCTCACTTGTTTATTATGTCGTTCTCTATAGATTTTTCTGGTTATTTACTAATTTGAGCTATAATCTTCTATCACTAGTATGCAATGTGGCACACAGAGCCAGGACAATTCTACGGCCTTTGAGCTGACATGAGTATATGGGCTTTACCAAATCAAGGAACTTCTCAAGAATCTGGAGCATCCTTGCAGATCTATTGTCAAGATGGAGGAAACTACAACTTAATTCAAGTTGGATTTCATGTACAAACATATCACCCATTATGGTAAAGTCAAAATGCTTTTGAATAAACAACTATTTCATAATTTGCTTCTGCTTGCAGATTTCCCCCTCTTTGTACCATAACAGAGATATTCGCTTCTTTACATATTGGACCGTAAGTATAATCAATGTCATTTTAACAAGTTATATATTATTGTGGTCCCCATATAGTTTTCTGGTATTTCATAGGAGTTAGAGGCACTATTGGACTAAGTAAAA
The DNA here is from genome assembly GCF_056163025.1 of Triticum urartu. Taxonomy (NCBI): domain Eukaryota; kingdom Viridiplantae; phylum Streptophyta; class Magnoliopsida; order Poales; family Poaceae; genus Triticum; species Triticum urartu. The sequence continues at coordinate 6,921,351 of NC_141873.1, read as the reverse complement.
GTCTCTTTACATCCAAAATAATACATGTCTCCTTTTTTTGTTGCTCAGAAGGACTTGAAATCGAAGGGGTGCTACAACTTGCAGTGCCCAGGATTTGTTCCTGCAAGTCGAGCTAATCTGGTGCCTGGACAAGCCGTGGCTCCTCCATCAATTTATGGCGAACAAGACCACTACGTTAGGCTTAGCCTCAACAAGGTGCACCATTTGTCCCATTCTAGAGATTACTATATCTATACAAATTCACAAATATGCTACTATTTCTACAATAAGTAGATGATACATGCGCGTTCCTGCAGCAACCTCATCGAATGAATCACGTAAATAGATGCTATAAGAGCAACTACAAAAGAGAAGAAGTTGGATTGTAGTTAACAGAATTCCATTTTTCTAACAAAATGTGAAATATGAACTGCATAGGTATCCTCAGAGTGCCCAACATATAATCCATTCATGACAACAAAAAATAAATGCAAAAACAGTAATTTATGATGAACATGCATGACTTACTGGCGTGGCAAGACTGCATGGATAGAAAAAACAAGCACATATGAAAAATATAACTTACGGGAAACATGCATGACTTGTTGATGTGGTATGGATGCACACATAGAAAGAAAAGTAAACTTATAACTAACATGTATGACTTGTTGACGTGGCATGGCTGCTTGAATAGGAAAAATAGGTAGTGGGTTGCAACTATTTAAGAATAGAGGATTAAAATTAACAAAGATATATTTTATTAATGTCAAAATTAGTTAGGCATAAATTCACATGGTTATTAAGTACCATGCTTTGTATTTTATTAAGAAAATATGGAACATTGGAATCTAGGAAATTGTACGCCACCCAAGATTCTTGCAAATAACAACATGTTTTCTACTCTTCTTGTACATGAAATTTATTGTTCATTGATGTCATCAATCCCTTGTTGACTACAGGATCCAAATTCCGGAGATTGGGTGGTGTACCGTCATGATTTACAAAAACCATCATTCTTGGGACATTTTCCAAATAAGCTTTGCCCCGGAACACAACGTATACAAGCCTTGACTGGATTCGTGAATTACTTGAAGAATGCACATGGTCCTCCAATGGGTAGCGGCCACTTCCCCGATTATGACGATAAGAGATCTGCGTACTTCAAGCACATTCAGAATTACAATCCAAATGGCCATTCTTCCGACCTCTTTGGCATTCCCATGGTCAAGTTAGTTGATAGGCCAGATTGTTATAGAGCAAATAATTTATTTCACGAATATAAGAAGGGTTATATGTTCAACTATGGTGGACCAGGTGGTTGTGTTGGTTGATAAAAAAAAGTTGTATTGCCATTTGCGTTCAATAAATAAAAAAGACTGTCCCTTGTTTCATTTCACGAATATAAGAAGGGTTATAGGTCTTGATGTTGATTATCACCATTGTCCTAGTTTATTAAATTGTTGGTTTTCACCGCACACTTAAGCCATTCCCATCACGTGCACTTCTGACAGGAGCTAGGTGACAATAGTAAGACAAATCAATGAAGCCTCAAAGCAGCAAACACCATACGATCGGACCTCTATGGGCCCAAATATGGGGCAGGAAACCTAGGTAGAACACTACCAACCAATGTGGAATGTTTATTTTGTGTGTGCACTTGCTGCTGTGGCCAAACCCTCCATCCACTGAAAGTCTGAAGCTTGTCTCAGATAGACTCACTGTGTGCAGTGCAAGGTTGGTGCATAGAGAAAGTGGAGCACACTTCTTCCTGCGCAAGCAGCCGAGTTGACGATGATGATGACGGCGAATTTCTCGTCTCTGGGCATGCAGGAGATGACGGCGAGGATGATGATGGTGATGATGACGGGGGCTGATCGAGCACACACCCCAAGCCGCAGACGGGCACGATGCATGCTTTTGCTTTTGTTTCTCGTGATGACTTGTAGCAGAAAATGTAGAACCTAACACAATAATCTGAACAATCGTCGAGTTCAGAGACCTTTGCTACACGACAGCTTTGGTCGACAGGCAAGCAATATTACAAAAATGAAGTCCTTGTCCATATGAGCATTATATATCCAGGAATATGTAGTCCTTGTCCTTGGGGCGGAACAGAAAATAATATATGTTTTCAGGGTTAGGGCAGGACTGGCATGAACTGGATCTTTTTATGTGATGGAAACCAATTTTGGATATGCAATTAGAACTGCTGGATTGTTTTGTCCATCAACTGGAGAGTTGCTCCATATATACATATAGCATGGACTCATGCTTGATCAGGCGGAAAAGAGCTCCAAGTCTTCCCGTCAGTGCTGGAGATGTGATGGAGATCATTCAACTGGAAGCATGCAAAGATACATCCTGAGCTGACTCGGAACCTGCAAGCACTCCTTCTGAGGTGATCTGCCTGCTTGTGCTACTAGCCTCATGTGGTGCGTTTTAAAATTTCTCTTGGAAACATGAACCTTACTTCTGATACATGTGCATGTGCTTAGCATCCGAGCACTTCATACTTCGTTAATACAGTATAATGAAAGCGGGCGGTGCGTCCTTTTTTCTCTAAAAAAAATTGTGGTCGGCTTCACCAAACATTCTCTTTTGGCTTGATTGTCCACCATAATTATTTTGGGCACACCATAGGATTCACCCATGATGGTCGTGATGCTGTGCGCAGCATCTCACAAACTCTGATGATCAGATCCGGCACTGCTGCACATAAGAAATATCAGCTGGGCACAACGATCTATCTACACAGGCGTCAGTATATCATTTGGCAGCAGGTGAGCAGGAAGATGCGTCTCAAAGGTTGATACTTGTCGTGGCCTGCCCCTGAAGATTTGTACAATAAATTTATCAGCTAACATAATAGTCTGAATAATCAGAGACTTTTGTTACAGACTTACAGTAGAAGTTTGGTCGACGGTTACACAGGCAAGCAAACATTGGAAATTCGTCTTGTGCTCATAAGAAAGATGATTGACATGGAACAACAAATAATTTACTACTACGGTACCTTGTGTCTTACTTAGTTTCAAGCATTGGTTGGCGAGATTGACATGGAACAAACATACAGCCTTCTTTTTTCTTTTTGCCTATTACAAACTTAAGATCATGTGAAAAGGCCCAGCTGAAGAAAACAGGAGAGCTAGCAACGCCCCATAAATTCTTTATAAGAAAAGTAGATACTGATTCAGCCAAAATAATCATCAAAATTCACCTCAGCTAGTGGAACCAGACATGCTAAAAAAACAAGTTCTTGCAACCAGGAGCTAAGGCAAGAGAATACCATGCACGGGGTGACGTACAGAATAATGCAGAAATTGTGCCAAACAGCAAAGGTAGTATGAGTCTACCTTAGAGACTATGTTTAAGATGCAACCAGTCTAATCTTCACGTACACATAAGCACAGGCGCCACTTGGATCTACCAAAGTATGGGAGCAATAATAATCATCCGCACACTTTCTGATTACTCGTATCTACAAAGTGCTGGGCTTTCAACTAATACATGGGAAGACGTACAGAAAGTGCTAGAAGAAGTAGAATATTACCAAATCAATCCACTTGAGCTTGGAACTTTTCTTCGGTCAGTGTTGGTGGTAGGGCTAGGGTTCCTACCGGCTCTACTCCGTAGGTTATATGGGCAGAAGGTATCTTACAATCTAATATTTATAACCTGAAAACGACTAGCCTAAGATAACTTGTGGGCCAAGCCCTTAATCTACTGCCCAGCAGGCCTCCTCCGGTTGTATTGTAAACCGTTCATAACATCTCTCCCCGCCTGCACAAACAGCTCGTCCTCGAGCTGAAAGTCTGGATAGTGTTGGCGGAAATCCTCACGTGGCTCCCAAGTAGCTTCCTCCACAGGAAGACCCGCCCACTGGATCAAGATGAACCATACCCCGCGACGAAGTTGCGCCTTCAACACCTTCTCTGGCTCCGGAAGAAGACGTCCATTGACGGTCGGGGGAAGCGCTGGTGGAGCCGCCGGTGGCTCTCCATGAAAAGGCTTGAGCAGCCCCACATGAAACACATCGTGGATGCGAGCGCCGGCCGGCAGCTGAAGACGATAGGCCACCTGCCCAATGCGCTCCAAGATGGCGAAGGGTCCCGCGTAGCGAGGCCCGAGCTTGCGCTTCGCGCGCGGGTCGAGTGACTGCGTAGAGCGGTGAAGAAGACGCAGCCACACCCAATCACCCACCGCGAACTCCGCCTCGCGATGGTGGTTGTTGTAGTAATGTTGCGCCAGCTGCTGAGCCTGAAGGAGACGCTGACGGACCTCCGCAAGCATCTCGTCACGGGTGCGAATAAGGTCGCCCGCGGCCTCCGTCCTCGCCGTAGCCGGGTCCATCGGCAAGATCGGCGGAGGTGGCCGCCCGTAGACCACCTCAAATGGTGTCGCACGCAGGGCAGAGTGGTAGGAGGTGTTGTAGCAGTACTCCACCCATGCGAGCCAATCCACCCAAGCACGAGGCCGATCACCTGTAACACTGCATAAATACATGGCGATCACCTTGTTAACCACCTCTGATTGGCCGTCCGTCTGGGGGTGGAAGGCCGTGCTGAAGCGGAGCTTAACGCCCCCAATCCTGAAGAGATCGCGCCAGACATGGCCTGTGAACACCGTGTCGCGATCACTGACGATCGAAGCAGGAAATCCGTGTAGACGGACAATACCGTCGAAGAAGGCACGAGCCACGGACGCGGCGGTGTAAGGATGCCCCAGCGCGATGAAGTGAGCATATTTAGAAAAGCGGTCGACCACCGTGAGAATGATCGACTTGCCTCCCACCTTGGGAAGCCCCTCGATGAAGTCCATGGAGATATCGGCCCAAACCTGAGAAGGCACATCCAGGGGTTGAAGAAGACCAGCTGGCCGTAGCGTCTCCGTCTTGTTGCGCTGACACGTCGCACAAGAGCGCACCCAATCGCGAACGAGGGCACGATCACCAGGAATGTAGAAGTCAGCACAGAGACGATGGAGGGTTTTCTGCACACCCTCATGGCCAGCCGAGTGGGCTAGCAGCAAGACCTGGTGACGGAGATCATCATGAGCGGGAACGAAGACACGGCGCCCATGGACCAGCAGGCCGTCGGAGAGGCGCCATGGCTCCTCCAGGTCGCCGGCCGCCAGCTACTGCTGCAGGAGAACCGCATCAGCGGCGTTCGTGGTGGCCCGGCGAATGTCGTCGAAGAGGCCGAAAGTTGGCCCTGAGCGGATGCAGAGTGCCTACCCCTCGGAGTCGCCGGTGACGGAGTCGAGGTCGGCATCACGGCGGGATAAGGCATCAGCCATGGTGTTAAGACGACCCGGGCGATACTCGACGGAGAAATCGGAGCCGAAGAGCTTGCTAATCCACTGATGCTGGGGCACGGTGGAGAGCCTCTGATCCAGCAAGAACTTGAGGCTGCAGTGGTCCGTGCGAATCTGAAAAGACCGGCCCCACAGATAGGGCCGCTAATGGCGCACCGCCTGCACCAAGCCAATGAGCTCCCGCTTGTACGCCGCGAGCTTGAGATGGCGCGGGGCGAAGGGCCGGCTGAAGAAAGCAAGAGGCCCGTCGCCCTGATGAAGCACAGCGTCGAACCCCACACCTGAGGCGTCACAGTCCACAATGAACGGCCGGTCGAAGTCCGGCATCTGAAGAACGGGCCCCGTCATGAAGGCCCCCTTGAGGGCCTCGAAGGTTGTCGTCGCCTCCGCATCCCAGGCGAACGCGTCACGGTGCAACAACCGCGTGAGTGGAGAAGCGATGACACCAAACTCCCGGATGAACTTCCGGTAGTAGCCCGCAAGGCCGAGAAACCCGCGAAGAGCCCGCGGGGACTGGTGCGTCGGCCAGGCAGCGACAGCGGCCACCTTGTCGGCGTCCATAGCGACCCCGTTGGCCGAGATGACATGGCCCAAGTAGGCCACCGAAGGCGTCCCGAACGAGCACTTCGAACGCTTAAGATGGAGATGGTGCGCCCGAAGCTCGTTGAAGACGATGGCGACGTGCTGTAGGTGCTCTGCCCAAGATGCACTGTAGATCAGAATATCATCAAAGAAAACGAGCACAAACCGGCGTAAGTAGGGTCGGAGGACGTCGTTCATCAGAGCCTGGAAAGTTGCCGGGGCGTTGGTGAGGCCAAAGGGCATCACTAAGAACTCGAAGTGGCCGTGATGAGTCCGAAACACCGTCTTGGCAATGTCATCAGGGTGCATGCGCACCTGGTGGTACCCCGACCGGAGGTCGAGTTTGGTGAAGAAGCGCGCCCCGTGGAGCTCATCGAAGAGCTCGTCAACCACCGGAATAGGGAACTTATCCTTGAGTGTGACAGCATTAAGGGCACGGTAGTCGATGCAGAAACGCCATGTGCCGTCTGACTTGCGGACGAGAAGCACCGGTGCGGTAAACGGCGAAGTGGATAGCCGGATGATGCCGGCCGCGAGCATGAGTGCACACTGCCGCTCCAACTCATCCTTCTGCAACTGCGGATAGCGGTAAGGCCGTACCGCCACCGGTGCAGAGCCTGGCAGAAGATGTATACGATGATCGTACGCGCGGGCGGGCGGCAGCCCCTGTGGCTCGGTGAAGATGTCGTCGTGCTGCTGTAGGAGGCTCTCCAATAGTGGGTGCTCGGCCGTGGCCGTGGTCGCGGCGAGCTAGAGTGGAGGGGTGGGTGCGGCACCCCCAATGCCGGCCCACCGAATGCGGCGGCCTAACCGCCAGAAGGTCATCGTCAGCGCGTCGAAATCCCAGAGAATAGGACCAAGAGTGCGCAAGAAGTCGACGCCGAGGATGAAGTCGAAGCAGCCCAAGTCGATGCCGGCGCAGGTGATGGCGAATTGCTCGTCGCCAATAGTGATGGGCACGTCGCGGGCGAGCCCGTGGCAGCGGAGACGGTCACCATTAGCGACGGTGACTCGCAACTGTTCACCGCCGGTCGGCTGTAATGCCAGGCGCCGCATGGTGGTCTCCGGCAGGAAGTTATGTGTGGACCCTGTGTCCACTAGGGCCACCAGGTGCTCACCCTGGATCATGACCGGTAAGAGCATCGTCCGTTCATCACGGATGCCGGCCAGCGCGTGTAGGGACACCACAAGGGCGGTGGCCGGGGCGGGCGCGGGTGCCGCTGCGGGCTCCGCAAGGGCTGGGGCGCCGAGGCCATCCTCCAGTGGCTCCTCCTCAGACTCGTCTGTCGTCTCCAAGTAGAAGAGGCGGGGACAGACATGACCTGGTGCATAGGGCACATCACAGTTGAAGCACAAGCCCAGTCGCCGGCATTCCAACTATTCCTCCTGGGTGAGGCGCCTGAATGGCCGCGTCGGTGCCGGGGCGGCTGCCGGAACGGCTGCAGGGGACGCTGGTGCCGCCGGAGACGGCCGGGGAAGCTATCGGCCCCCACGTGGCGCAGATGGACGCGTCACGACCTGGGCACACTGCTCGAACGCCCGGGCATAGTACATGGCCGTCTGAAGGTCTTGGGGCCCCTTCATCTCGACGTCCACGTGGATGTGGTCGGGGAGACCGCCGATGAAAAGTTACGCCCGTGGAGGTGAAGTCCTGCACCGTGGAGGTGAACGGCAGACGGCCCAACTCGGCCAAGCGGCTCCCGCGTACCGGTGGCCCAAAACGAAGAAGGCACAGCTCTCGAAAATGATCCCACGGGGGCATGCCGCCCTCGTCCTGTTCGAGGGCGTAGTACCATGTCTGGGCGGCCCCGCGGAGATGGTAGGATGCCAGCCAGGTCCGTTCCGACGCGGGCGTGCGCTGGCCGCGAAAGAACTGGTCGCACTGGTTGAGCCAGTTAAGCGGGGCGTCGGAGCCGTCGTACGTGGCGAAGTCGATCCTGGCGAACCGGGGCGGCTGCTGGTGTGGCGCGCCCTGGCCCACTGCCTCGGCGGTGCGGAGGGCGGATGATGGCGCACAGGCCATGGTGGAAGGCCCGGCGTAGTTTCCAGCTGCGCCCGACACCGCGGGCTGCAGCGAAAAACCAGACGGTGAACGGGCCTCCGGGTAGGCCGATGGCTGCCCGTTGAGCCAGCCGGGGAGTGGCGATGGGGACGGCGGAAAGCAGACCTCCTGTATTGGGAGCCCGCTCGGCGAAGACCTGCCCAGGTTAGGGCTGGGCGGGGCCGGTGGAGGACCCTGCTCCGAGGCTGCTGGAAGGTAGGGCGCGACGGAGGACGGCGCGGCCGGCGCGGTCCAGGTGGGCCACTGCGGCCCCGTGGTGGCGACGAGTGGCGGGGCTGCCGGCGCGATCTGCGGCGGCCACTGCGGCCAAGGCGGCGGTGCGGCCGCTGGGGCGGGAAGCGCCGGGTAGCCTCCGGTGATGGCCCCCGGTGCCGAGTACCACGGAAGCGCCTGCTGACCCGCGGCCATGGCTGGATGGAGTGGTGGGGGCGGCCCGTACGGACCTGCCAGGTAGAGGCGGATCCCTTGAACCGCGGTGACGAGGTCGTTGAGGACGCCCGCCATGGCCTCCGGCGTGAACTGTTGCGGCTGCGGGGGAGGTGACGGCGGCGGCGAGTGTTGGACGGGGGCCGGTGGCTGCCCTTGGCCCAGCGTGGTGCCGGGTGCCGTTAGGGCCGGCGCTGAGAGCGACGCCGTGGTGCCCGCCGAGAGCTAGGCCGTGACGCCCGGCGCAGAGGCGGCGGTGGTGGAGGAGTTGGCGGGCAGCGGTGGTGGTGGCGGTGGAATTGGCGGAGACATGGTCGAAACCCGGTTACGTGATACCAAATTGGTAGGGCTAGGGTTCCTACCGGCTCTACTCCGTAGGTTATACGGGCAGAACAGCGAGGGTTGGGGGCGAGGGCGGCGGCTCCGGCGCGTGGGCGCCGTCGCGAGGAAGAAGAGGGCGGCGCGGCTAGGGCAAGGTGCGGCTAGGGTTTCCGGTTCCTCTGGAGCCGGGCAATAGGATAGAACTATCTTTATTGCTTAATTCCAAAAGGTATCTTACAATCTAATATTTATAACCTGAAAACGACTAGCCTAAGATAACTTGTGGGCTAAGCCCTTAATCTACTGCCCAGCGGGCCTCCTCCGGTTGTATTGTAAACCGGTCATAACAGTTGGCCAAAAAAATTTCTTGGCTGTATTCCCCACTTGTATTCCACAAGTTGAACGTTTCTTCAGCCAACCACTTGAATTCAACAAGTTGCAGGACTATCACTTTGAATTCAACAAGTTGCAGCCAGTGCCTCATGTTCCCTCGGACACAGGGCTTCCAACAGTACTTGGTGTCCAGGATTTGTATTAACCCCAAATCCAACGCTGAAACCTCTATTACTAATATAAAGTCGATAGAAATTCAGCATGGATTTTTCCCAAGGATAGTTGCATTGCCGCCCCACCACTTGAGCTAATCTTTTGTTCTGTGTACCATCTGAAAAGCAAGGAGGGAAACATTTAAGAGAATAGCTTAAGACATAATTGAAGCAGTTACAATTTACATCATCAAACAAACAAGAATTACTATCAAACCAATCAGAGGAGCTGCCATCAGATAAAAACTCTGCCGCAATGTTTACTCAAAACTCCATCCAGTGCAAGTTGTAGTTGGAGAAGAGTTCGGAAAGATATGAGTAGGCGTAAGCCGTGGGTACCCCTTCTATCCCTGCTTTCATTCCCTTTCAAGGAGTAACTACTATGTCATCTTTCCACAAGCATGAAGAAAGAAAATAGAGTAAGAGATGGTGACTCTGAAAAAGAAAAACAGGCAGTCCAGCAGTAGCTGCCAAAGGAAAAATGGGGCATAGATGGTGACAGATACTGAAGAATATCATCCAGCAGCAGCTTCCACTCAACTGTTGCGTGTTGACTGACTGAGGACCCCGTAACAATTGACGGCACATTCCTTAAATACTCATCAATGATGTCCACGGAATCACATCCTCCAACCAATACACAACATGCCATTTTCCTCAACAACATTGTTGTACCTCTGCCTACTGCTCGTGCCGTACCTTCTTCTCTTTCAAGAAGCACACGCGGCGCACCATGGAGGGACCTCACTGAGGTCTCAACACAAGGCCCTCCTCCACTGGAAGGCTACACTTGCAAACCCACCGCTGCAGATGAGCTCTTGGCAGGAAAACACCAGCCCATGCAACTGGACGGGCATCATGTGCACGGCTGTTCGCCATGGCCGCCACATGCCCTGGGTGGTGACCAACGTCTCCCTACCAGATGCTGGCATCCATGGCCAGCTTGGTGAGCTCAACTTCTCGGCTCTTCCATTCCTCGCATATATTGACCTTCGTAACAACAGTCTACATGGTACACTACCCGTTAGTATCGGTTCCCTGTCAGCACTTACGATACTTAACCTTACTTACAACCAGCTCACAGGGAAGATTCCTTATGAGATTGGTGGCCTGCAAAGTCTAAGGGTGCTTGAGCTCTCATTTAATAGACTCGCAGGACATATTCCTGCATCTCTGGGCAACCTAACAATGTTAAATATTCTTGCCATTCACCAAACCATGGTATCAGGTCCCATTCCTCAGGAGATTGGAAGACTTGTCAACCTACAAGGTCTGCAGCTAAGCAACAGCAACATAACCGGCATGACACCAAAAACCCTTGGAAATCTAACTCAACTAAATGCTTTGTACCTGTTTGGTAATCAACTTTCAGGGCCTATACCCCAAGAACTAGGCAGGCTAGTCCATTTGCATGGTCTTGCACTTCATTCAAATGATTTGTCAGGTCCAATTCCAATCTCCATAACCAATCTCACTAAGATGAACCAATTTTATCTCCGTGAAAATCAAATCACAGGTCCAATACCCCCAGAAATAGGAAATCTTAAGATGCTAGACCTACTTGTTCTCCTCAAAAATCAAATATCAGGTTCAATACCCCCAGAACTAGGCAACCTCACCATGCTCAATGCAATTTTTCTCAGTACAAATAAAATTACAGGCCCAATACCTTCAGAATTGGGCCACTTGCTGAATCTTCAAAATTTAGAGTTGTTCGACAACCAAATATCTGGCCCTATTCCTGGCAGCCTAGGAAATATTACCAAGCTAGTAGCACTATCCCTCTATGGAAATCAGATAACCGGCTTCATCCCTGAAGAAATTGGCAATCTGATGAACCTCGCATATTTATACTTGAATGAGAACCAAATATCAGGATCAATACCTAAAACTTTTGGGAAGTTGCACAACATCCAAGAAATGCGAATCTTCAATAACAATTTATCAGGTGATCTTCCTCAAGAATTTGGATATCTCATAAACATTGTTGTGCTTGAGCTAGCTAACAACTCACTTTCAGGACCTTTACCCGCAAATATATGTTCAGGTGCCGGACTTCAAACTCTCAATGTCGCGTATAATATGTTCAATGGCCCCATTCCAAGTAGTTTAAAGACATGTTCAAGTTTAGTTGAAATTGACCTTGAGTCAAACCAACTGACAGGAGATATATCTCAGCATTTTGGTGTTTATCCACAACTCACAGTGATGAATTTGGCATCGAATAGACTCTCTGGGCTGATATCATCCAATCTAGGTGCATCTACTCAATTAGTGGCACTACATCTAGCACAAAATATGATCACGGGTCCCATACCTACAATCCTTTCTAAATTGTCCAACCTAGAAAAACTAAGACTTGACTCTAATCATCTCAGTGGTGAGATTCCACCAGAAATCTGCAGTTTAACTCATCTATATATACTAAACTTATCATTCAACCAATTATCCGGGCCCATACCTACACAGATAGAAAAGCTGAGCAGTCTAGGATACCTTGATATATCTGGGAACATGTTAAGTGGATCAATACCTGAGGAACTAGGGGCCTGCATAAGAATACAGTCCTTGAAGATCAACAACAACAACTTCAATGGGAGTTTGCCCAGTGAGATTGGAAATTTAGCAGGCCTGCAGATCAAGTTAGATGTGAGCAAAAATAACCTCAGTGGTGTGTTACCGCAGCAACTTGGGAACTTGCAGATGCTAGAATTTATGAATTTATCACATAATCAGTTCAGTGGCAGCATTCCATCCTCCTTTGCAAGCATGGTGAGCCTTTCAATGCTTGATTTATCCTACAATGACTTGGAAGGACCAGTCCCAACAGCACGGCTACTCCAAAATGCTTCAACAAGTTGGTTTCTTCCCAATAAAGGTCTGTGTGGCAACCTCTCTGGCCTGCCACCTTGTTATTCAACCCCAGTAGCTGCTCAGAAAAAGGGGAAGATACTTGGTTTGCTTTTCCCAATTGTTCTTGTGATGGGTTTCATCATTGTTGCTGCAATTGTTGTCATAATAGTACTTACTCGTAAGAAGAGAAATCCACAAGAAAGTGTTACCGCTGAAGCAAGGGACCTATTCTCTGTTTGGAATTTTGATGGAAGATTAGCATTTGATGATATTGTAAGGGCAACAGAAGACTTTGATGATAAGTACATCATTGGAACAGGAGGATACGGCAAAGTCTACAAGGCACAACTCCAAGATGGGCAGCTGGTTGCTGTGAAGAAGCTTCATCAGACCGAAGAGTTGGATGATGAAAGAAGATTTCGTAGTGAAATGGAAATCTTAACACAGATCCGACAACGAAGTATTGTCAAAATGTATGGATTCTGCTCCCATCCAGCATATAAATTTCTTGTCTACGACTACATTCGGCAGGGAAGCCTCCACAGGACATTGGAAAATGAGGAACTAGCAAAGGAACTAGATTGGCACAAGAGAATTGCTCTTGCAACGGATGTGGCTCAAGCAATATCTTATTTGCACCACGAATGCAGTCCACCTATAATCCATCGAGATATCACAAGCAACAACATTTTACTTGATACATCCTTTAAGGCTTTTGTCTCGGATTTCGGCACGGCAAGGATTCTTAAGCCCGATTCATCAAACTGGAGTGCACTAGCAGGAACGTATGGCTACATCGCTCCTGGTATGTACTAGCATAACCTTCCTTCTCACGTCAGAAGCATTCGTCTCTATCCATTTATTCCTAATTCTAATATTATCGACGCTTCTGTGCAGAACTATCATACACATCTGTTGCGACAGAGAAATGTGATGTTTATAGCTTTGGGGTGGTTGTGTTAGAGCTAGTGATGGGCAAGCATCCAAGGGATTTATTAGATGGTAGTCTTTCTAACGGCGAACAAGCAATAATGGTGAAAGATATTCTGGACCAACGGCCAACAACACCAATATCAACTGAAGAGAATAGCTTAGCTCTGCTCATCAAGCTGGCCTTATCTTGTCTGGAATCTTCTCCCCAAGCAAGGCCAACCATGCAGGAGGCATACCAAACACTCATCCAGCCATCTTCTAGTTCAACTACCATGCCTTTCAGCGCACTTACATTACAACGAGGGATGCATGTTGACATAAGGTCTCAATCCTAGTGAGAAACCAGGGTCTACGGAAGCAGAGGCCGTTTCAGATTTCTGATTGTTTTTTTTACTTATACGTCACTCATACGCCACCTATATATACCTCCATATGACATGCCATGCCACACAGGATGAGTAGAAGACTCATTGTAAGTCTATGTATTTGTAGACTCTCCTGATACACCAACGATCATCGTTGTGTGCCCGTGGTTTTTCCTGCAAGGGTTTCCCACGTAAAAATGTGTGTCTTGTCCTGTGTTCTTGATATTTCTCTGTGTGTTCGCTTGCTGATTTTTACAATGCATAAATAAAATTTGGTTTGCGGGTGCTTATATTTGTTAAAGACTGTGTACTGTAGACATAGTATCCACATGTGACACTTTCTTTCGGCTGTTGTCTGCAGGGTACTTAAAATGTGTCCTAATATTTGTCTCTTTTCATCTACTACTATTGCTCCCATAACCTAAAGATTGGAACAAATGGAACAAATGTAGTCCTGCTTTATTTGGACCAAGCAGGAACAATCACAATGCATAAACAGGAAGAAATGAATGTAAGCACATTGGAGAGTAGGTGTAAAAAAGAGAAGTAGCACAATATACTAAGTAAGAGGACTTACAGAGGGTCCTAGGGCAGAAGTATGTAGTCCTTTTCCTTATTATTGCTCCCATGAACCTGGAGGTGAAAAAATGGAATCCAAAACTGACACGTTATCATGTCATCCCGCTTTATTGTTCTCTGGGTATCAAAGTAAAATACCTTGTACCAAGCAGGAACAATCACAATGATCAAGTGTTCGATGCGTAAATGGAACAAATGAATGTGAACACGCGGATATGGGTGCATAAAACAAGAAAAGTACAACAGTATGAGTACTAGGTAAAAAGAGCTTACGGAGGATTGTAGGGCACGCATATGTAGTCCTTGTCCTTAGGATGGAGCATATGTAATCCTTGTCCTTAGGATGGAGCAATAGATAATTTACTACTACACTTAATTTCAAGCACTTGTAACGAGATTTTCATGGAACAATGATACAACCTTTTTTTTCTTGATGCTATACAAAATTAACAAAGGATGAGATGAGATGATAGGAGAAGCCGTGACAGACAACACGAGAGCTAGCAACGTCCCATAATTTCATTATCAGAAAGCAGATGCCAATTCAACTCAGCAGAAACATACTAACAACAGGATGTACAGCCGTATAGAGAACACACCCTTTATCACACACTATTGTTCCAGCACAAAGGGAAAGAGACATTCCATCGTTCAACAAATTGCAGTGGTATATGATGCAAGATACAATGAATTTGTCCATGCATAAACAAAGTGCCGACCATTTACAACGAGATCAAAACCTACACCATAGCTTTTTTGTTACTTTCATTCAGGTACGAATTGATGCGTGCGGCATGGTAGGCAGTCCCAGTTCATCCTCCTGCATCAACAGAGAAACGGTTGCAGAGTAAATTAGTCTACTGGTTGACAAGGGTTGACATCGCAATCAGGGGGAATCAAGAAAATTGAAGTATGTGGCGTGTGAGATGTTCAATGGAGACTTCGAAGTTCATGATGAAATCCATCACATACCACATGTTTGGCATGAAAATGGTTTGCATGTTCTCCTTCTGTGTGTTTCTTTTACTATTAAGATCAAGCTATTATAAGCTCAAATTGTTCATACCAACAACATATGCATGCATCATAAAGTTGAGCCAAAAATACAAGAGTTATGAGTTCAGCACTACATTCATAATGATCTCAAGCATCTAGCCTGTCAAATTAGATCATGTCACAAGATAAAGGAACCATCGATTTCTTCCTAGGGATATCAGCATCAGAATCAATGTGAACAGAAACTGAACTAGTCAGTCTTGCGATTCACATACCTGCTGCCGGTTCGGCGGAACTGCTGCATGGCCACTTGGTGCAGAGGTAAGTTAAGCTCAGAATCATGATCAGTCTCCTTGTCTGGTTGGAGGTAATGGGACTGAATTCGATTCAAAGTCCATATCGGCTTCCAAAGCATCAAGCTCTTCATTTTCCAACATACAGAATGAGAACAGCAAACAGAATTGTCTGTAAATTAACCAGTACAGGATGACAACCAAAGTGCCAAAGAAACGTTTCAAATAAAATCCTAGACCTAAGACTGATATAAGTACAAAGCTGGTAACCACTGCAAGGAAAACTAGTTGGCCAAGTAAACTTTTGAATTATCTGAGAATAACCAACTACAGAATAAGAGCCATACCCCCCATAAGTTCCTCCTCATCGATGTCATCTGGGACAATGTAGCTTCTACCAAGAGTTTCTTGTATTTCATTGCTCACATCCATAAGATCCATCATTTCGTCTTGCATGCTCTGCAGATTATGAAAGCAGGTACGGATTCAGATGTAATTCGAAGAAAATAAGCTGAAAATCTTGAAGACATGAACAGTGATGTTGCATACATCTATATCTTCAATCCTGACAGTTTTCATCATCCCTTTCAGCTCTTTATTGGTAGCTTTCATTGCAGTCATCTGTTAAATGAAAAACAATTCAACATAAGTTTGGGAGCCAGAATAAGAATCTATCATGAACTTGGTCGGAAACTGTACACTGTGTTGAGCATCTTTAATGCGAAAGCAAGTTAGTCAAGATTATAAGTTTGGTTGGACAAGATGTCACGTTGACCTTCACACCTGTAGGGAAAGCATGTGGAGTATAAAGATTAGAGCACTAGAATAATAGCCTACGGCCACAAGAGGAATGATTAAATGGTACAGGGTAATCAGCACCCTTTAACTGATAGCATTTCCACTGCTGTCTTGTCCATGTCAAGAACGTGCTAGTGTTTGAAATCAGCAGTTTCTATAACAAGTAACCTAATGAGTAGATAAGAACACAGGATTTTACCTATAAGGAGGTTTTGAAACTACACAAAAATGACCTATTATTGTAAAGAGGGGGGGGGGGGGACGATTCGGGATTCAGCTATATATACCTTCTTGGACAACCTTTTAGATGTTGACTTGTCAACATTGATGGATGTCGTTGCCGCTGGGAAGAGAGGAGAAGAACACATTGCTGTGGCGCGTTTTGGGCATTTCATCGAACAGGTGGTGTGCGGGAGCGGATCTTTATGGCCCTGCTCTCCTCCCTCCTCCGAATCCTCGTCCTGCCCCTGAAATCGGTGCTCAAACTACCAAAATCAGCAGCAAGCCAGCAACGATCAACAGTTTTCTTCATCTGTGGCATCAATCAACGGAAGTTGTTGGATTTGGTAGAAGGAGAGAGCACCTACTGACCTGAGGAGTCGATGAAGTTGGCGACCTCGATGTAGAATAGCGGAGAGAAGAGCTGGCCGACGAGGTCGGTGTCGTTGCCGACGAGCGGACACCGGAGTCGCTCGCCGGCGGGGACGGAGCACACGGTCGGCCGTCCCGGCTTCCAGGCGGCGCAACTTGGCAGCGACGGCCTCGATGCCCAATACAGGCCTTTTTTCTTTCCCGCGGGTGTGAGGCTATTCTTTTTCACTTATGCTTATATTCCAAAAGTGCACTAAAATATACTTAGTACTTTCTCCATCCCAAAATAAGTGTCTCAACTTTGTATCAAATTTGTATGTCTTGATACAAAGTTGGTATAAAGTTGAGACACTTATTTTGGGACGAAAAAGATAGTACTATAGATATGTGGATATATACCCCTCTATAAAGGAATATAAAAGCGTTCAAATCACTAGTTTTAGTGATTTTTATAGTTCTTTACGGAGGAAGTTGAAAAAAATCATCCATTCCAAAATAAGTGCCGTGGTTTACCGGTAGTTTTTAAAGAATGTTCAACCTGTAATATAAAAATGTTTCGGGGAATGTAAAAAATTATGTTCTCGCGGCTTTAAAAAATGTTCGTACAATTGAGAAATATGTTCGTGAGTTTAAAAAATTCTCATGCAGTACAACTTGTTTTCATATGATTTAAAACAAACCACACCATTCAATAGAATGTTTGTGACATTTTAAAATGTTCACACTTTCAACAAAATTATGTTCATAAATTTCAAAAAACAAGTTTGTCCATGCTCAACATATAATTAAAAAATGTTTGCATGTATATGGAAAATGTCCAACGCGTATTCATTCAATGTGCATTTAAAAAATATTCATCATGCATTTACAAAATTATCAAGTTGTATCCTGAAAATGTTTCACATGTATTGAAAAATATTAAACATGTACATGAAAAATGGTTATCATGTGTTCCAAAACATGTTCAAATACGTATTTTATAAAATGTTCATCATGCATTTGAAAAATATTCAGTGTGTACACAAAAGAAAAAGTAGAGCATTTGAAATATATAGCTCTTGCGCTACTATACATCGCTTTTAGCAAGCGCTAGCGTACGAGTCCCTCGCTGATCACCCCTAAATAGGTCAGCGAGTGCTAGCGCTGTGGCACCAGCGAGCCAGCGCGAGCTAGTGTGGTGGTTGTTTTCTTTTTCTCCGAAAATTGTAACTTTTTAATGTTTGCGAATTCAAAATTCTGAATATTTTTATAAAAGATAAATTCTTTAAGAAATTTGAATTTTTTTTAAAGAGTGAACTCTTTGAAAACACGAAAAACACGATTTTTTTAAATCCAAGCAAAAAATCGAAATTCTATGCAAATTTTAAAAAAGTGAACAATTTTCAAATTACTTTTTAAAAAAATACACACTTATCAATTAATTATATATTTTTTTTGAACATTTTATTTATATAAAATGAAAATTTTATATATGGTTAACAATTTTACAAAATCACACTGAAGAATTATTGAATATGCAATGAACATTTTAATTATGTACAATGAAATTTCCTTAATATACGGTGAATAATTTTTAATTACACTGATAATTTTATGTTTTATGGTGAACAATATTTAAAAATCCCAAATAATTTTTGATGTCTCGAATTTTTTTTTAGAAATGTGAAAAGTTTTTTAAAATTTCTTGAAATTGTGATTAAAATTTTAAATTTTGAACATATTTTGGTAAAATAAAAAATGATTTGAAAAAATGTGATTTTTTTCATAAAAACATGAACAATTTAGAATATCTGAACATTTATAGAAAATTTTGAAATTAAAAAGTAAAAGAAAAGAAAATTAAACATAAAAGGTAAAAAAACTGGGAGGAAAAAATAGTAGAAAATAAAACTATTATTTCAAAGTCATGTATTTAAAAAGGAAAAGGTAAAAGAGAAGAACGGAAAACCAAAAAGAAAGAAACCAAAGAAGAAAAGGAAAAAGTAGAAATAGAAACCGGGTCAAAAAAAACAAGCAAAAAACACAGAGAAGAAAAGACCATTTGGAAGCTTCCCAAAACTTTTGGGAATGCTTCCGCTCAATGGACTGGCCCACTGGACACGCCTGTAGGTGATTGACGTCGTAACGCTAGCAAAAAACGACATACATCAATTGTGATATAGCTCTCGCGCTTGGCGAAGGCAATTCTAGTCAACTGTGTGTGCGTGCCAGGCTCTATGTTTTGGTGCCCGTGATGGACCTCACAATTACGATGGGCTGAAGTAGTCTACACCACATAAAATGATGGTCCGAAAACAGCCCAAGGTCTAGACGGGAGACCTGAAATGGCCCAAACAAACGGATGTACGATGATTAAAAAAGCCTATCAAATGGGTCAGCTCATGCCTTCTCAATGATGGCGTGGAATCCCTTCGCGCTAGGCATGGGCCCAAAGTTGTTACAACGGATTCTTCTAAAAAAGCTTTTACAGCGGAAAACATGCCCTTGTTTCTCATGCTAGAACTCCACGCATTGCCCTGTTATCGGCCTAATTCTTGAGGGACGTGCTGCTGTTTTGCCCTCCACACATGGCTTTATCAGACCATATAAATTGTATGGTGCGCAACTTCTTCCCGCGATTCTCCCGCAACTCATCCATTGCCGCTGACAGGGAAGCACAGATCTAGAGTCACACGCGACGGTGATGGCAAGCAGGAGTGACACAACCGTTGGCCTCGAGGGCCGGAACGCCACAACAGAAGGTACCATGATTTGCTGTTCTTCTTGCTCCGCTGGAACAGCCGCCAAGCCCAAAGTCCCTAGGAGCTGGTCAATCTCCATGACTACTTTCGACCACCTACAAGATATGGTCACTCCAAGTTTTCTGCCTGACAGGCGCGTCTTCCTGTGGCTCCATGTATTTCTACACGTAAAGAAACACATGAATTTTTCCTTAATCACAACTATTAGTAGATTAATATTTTCTAATCAACACAATTAAACTTCAAAATGGATAGATATATTTTCAATGATGTTTGTCTCTAAAATTGGAGATGTTCTATTCGCAATATATTTGCAAATCTTTTGAGGCATTTGGGCTTGGTGTCGTCATTGTGAGATGATGACCCACAAGTATAGGGGATCTATCGTAGTCCTTTGATTAAGTAAGAGTGTCGAACCCAACGAGGAGCAGAAGGAAATGATAAGCGGTTTTCAGTAAGGTATTATCTGCAAGCATTAAAATTATCGGTCACAGATAGTTTTGTGATAAGGTAATTTGTAACGAGTAACAAGTAATAAAAGTAAATCATGTGCAGCAAAATGGCCCAATCCTTTTTGTAGCAAAGGACAAGCCTGGACAAACTCTTATATAAAGGAAAACGCTCCCGATGACACATGGGAATTATCGTCAAGCTAGTTTTCATTACGCTCATATGATTCTTGTTCGGTACTTTGATAATTTGATATGTGAATGGACCGGTGCTTGGGTACTGCTCTTCCTTGGACAAGCATTCCACTTATGATTAACCCCTCTTGCAAGCATCCGCAACTACACAAAATAATTATTAAGGCAACCTAACCATAGCATGGAACATATGGATCCAAATCAGCCCCTTACGAAGCAACGCATAAACTAGGGTTTAAGCTTCTGTCACTCTAGCAACCCATCATCTACTTACTACTTCCCAATGCCTTCCCCTAGGCCCAAATAATGGTGAAGTGTCATGTAGTCGACGTTCACATGACACCACTAGAGGAGAGACAACATACATCTCATCAAAATATCAAACGATTACCAAATTCACATGACTACTTATAGTAAGACTTCTCCCATGTCCTTAGGAACAAACTTAACTACTCACAAATCATATTCATGTTCATAATCAAAGGGGTATTAATATGCATAAAGGATCTGAACATATGATCTTCCACCAAATAAACCAACTAGCATCAACTACAAGGAGTAATCAACACTACTAGCAACCCACAGATACCAATCTGAGGTTTTGGGACAAAGATTGGATACAAGAGATGAATTAGGGTTTGAGATGACATGGTGCTGGTGAAGATGTTGATGGAGATTGACCCCCTCCCGATGAGAGGATTGATGGTGGTGATTTCCCCCTCCCGGAAGGATGTTTCCCCGGCAGAACAGCTCCGCTGGAGCCCTAGATTGGTTCCACCAAGGTTTCGCCTTGTGGCGGCGGAGTTTCATTCCGAGAGCTTGCTTATGATTTTTTTCCAGGGCGAAAGACTTCATATAGCCAAAGATGGGCATCGGAGGCCTGCCAGGGGGCCCACGAGGCAGGGGGCGCGCCCCCCACCCTCGTGGATGGTGGGTGGCCCCCCTCTGGTGCTTCCTTCGCCCAATATTTTTTATATATTCTGAAACTGACTTCCCTGGAGTTTCAGGACTTTTGGACCTGTGCAGAATAGGTCTCTAATATTTGCTCCTTTTCCAGTCCAGAATTCCAGCTGCTGGCATTCTCCCTCTTCATGTAAACCTTGTAAAATAAGAGAGAATAGGCATAAGTATTTTGACATAATGTGTAATAACAACCCATAATGCAATAAATATCGATATAAAAACATGATGCAAAATGGATGTATCATGAGATCGTGAGGATTATCTTGGTGTCGTGGCCCTAGATTGTAGTCAATGAATGGCGAATGATGAAATTTGTGAGTCATTCCAACAAATGGTATTATCAATAGGGTACATATAGTATATTTTTGTAGCCAGGTCAGCTAATGGTCCCATGTCTATAGGTGTTGTAATATTAACATTAGCCCAATTTTCCTGCAATTAACATGGAGACCCTCTTTAACTTAACTGGTATATGTGTTAAATGGAGGAAAGTGTCAATCAAGTCCACTAAGAAATAAAAATTGATTAAAAATCTATCTATATTCATATCTAAACAAAAATATATCATGAATCAAACATTCATTAGATGCATATCGGCTCCACACTTAAGGAACATTGAGACAATGCCTATTTTTTGCATATATATAGATCATGAGGGCATGTACAATGGTTAATAAGATTGTCTTATCTTATGTCCCCTATGTAATCTAGAGAAGACAACAAAAAATGATGTACAATGTATTACTCTTCGTCTGATCTCTAATAACAAGATATTCCTAATTATGTGGTGAGAGAATTTTTGCTAAGAGATCATCTCTTAATGAAGAGAAGGCAAGTCTTTTCTTATGGTTTCTCTCTCCTCCACCTCTGCAATTATCCTAAGTGGCACTTCTAAGATAATACCATTGTATATGTCCTCATACATCCTTTCCTTGGATGTAAATCAAGTCCATTGTTAATTATTATTGATGCATAAATTGATCTATATTCATATAAAAGATAGGCCATCAAGCAATCATTAATTGGATGTAAACCAAGTCCATATTTAATGAACATTAATTAAACAATTGATTTATACCCAACTCTAGAAAGATTAGTTCATCGGATGACTACCCATTAAATGTTCAGTGCATCATCAATATAATGCAATCTAAAGCCTTCTAAAAAAAGAACCTGGCTCAATTCCATATAAGTTGTGTTCTATGAAGAAGATACAAGTACATCAAGAATCACATAGTTACTATTTCATAAAAATAACACAATTACCTATACAAATGGGAGGTGATTATGTTGTAATATCGGTCTTACTATGCTTTTTGTGTATAACTTTCCACCTCACCTTTGTTGAATCGATAGACGTAGATGTCAATCTCCAGACAAATGAGAAGGTAATCAATAGTTTACTTTTAGATTTTGATATATACAACTTTTTATCAATTGCTTTATGTATTATCCCATTGTTGTATCTACTTGACCACTTAATCTTGATAATTACTATTGGTGTTGATATTCATAACTACTTTATGTTACTTATATGCCCAACTAAAATTTAGGACACATATGTGAAACAAATACTTATCTTTCAAAGACTCTGTACATCAATTATATATGCTAACTAGTCATGAACTATTATTTCCCTCTGCAGAACACCACTCTTTTAAGACCTAAACCTTTCCATTTTCCTTGGAGAGCTGATATCATGAATGAAGGAGGCGGCATTGTTTCTCATGTACACACACTCAAGCCCATTCTCTCTCTATATATCTCTCTTTACTTTTTCATGTGTTAGATTTGGGATATTTTGTTAATTTCTTGTTGGGTATTGATCACAAAAAACGTCACAATGTATATGCCAGAGTGACATGTGACAAATATAAAAGGCAAAGTCAAGGTATTTCCAATATAAGCATCACATATTTAAACCATAGATAAAAAATAGTAGAAATCTAATTTATTCGTGATGTATCTAAATCATTGCTGGTCAATCTAAATTATGGTCAATGGTCCAAGAGACAAGGTGGTACATAAAGACCAGATAAAAGGCATACACCTAAATGAACTTATCTTGATCCCCTATATACCGCGAAAGCTATGATCATTACATACAAAACATGCTACCAAAATACTGTGAACAATAGATTCAGAAAGGCATTTAAGACATACTCTATTGGAGACTTATGCTGACATACCAACTTTATTGGCAATACACTTCACACATATTAGAGAGAGAATCAAATCTTGTTTCACCCATGACACAAGGAGAGAAAATGGTGTGAGCCCAAACACGTAAGTAAGACCATCGAAAATGCACATGAACTAAAGCATTGCATGCATCACCACAAAAGGTCTAACTGCGTTGGATTGATACCACTCCCCATGGAGGAAGCTAAATCCAGTATGATATACTCAACAAGGCCAATGAAAACTAATCTAGACTAACTCCAAGATAGCATGAAAAATTCCCCATTGTAAATGTCTGGTAGGTGAACCTCATACCAAGGCCAAGAACGCACACCATCACTTGTTTATTATGTCGTTCTCTATAGATTTTTCTGGTTATTTACTAATTTGAGCTATAATCTTCTATCACTAGTATGCAATGTGGCACACAGAGCCAGGCCAATTCTACGGCCTTCGAGCTGACATGAGTATATGGGCTTCACCAAATCAAGGAACTTCTCAAGAATCCGGAGCATCCTTACAGATCAATTGTCAATATGGAGGAAACTACAACTTAATTCAAGTTGGATTTCATGTACAAACATATCACCCATTATGGTAAAGTCAAAATGCTTTTGAATAAACAACTATTTCATAATTTGCTTGTGCTTGCAGATTTCCCCCTCTTTGTACCAGAACAGAGATATTTGCTTCTTTACATATTGGACCGTAAGTATAATCAATGTCATTTTAACAAGTTATATATTATTGTGGTCCCCATATAGTTTTCTGGTATTTCGTAGGAGTTAGAGGCACTACTGGACTAAGTAAAAGTCTCTTTACATCCAAAATAATACATGTTTCCTTTTTTTGTTGCTCAGAAGGACTTGAAATCGAAGGGGTGCTACAACTTGCAGTGCCCAGGATTTGTTCCTGCAAGTCGAGCTAATCTGGTGCCTGGACAAGCCGTGGCTCCTCCATCAATTTATGGCGAACAAGACCACTACGTTAGGCTTAGCCTCAACAAGGTGCACCATTTGTCCCATTCTGGAGATTACTATATCTATACAAATTCACAAATATGCTACTATTTCTACAATAAGTAGATGATACATGCGCGTTCCTGCAGCAACCTCATCGAATGAATCACGTAAATAGATGCTATAAGAGCAACTACAAAAGAGAAAAAGATGGATTGTAGTTAACAGAATTCCATTTTTCTAACAAAATGTGAAATATGAACTGCATAGGTATCCTCAGAGTGCCCAACATATAATCCATTCATGACAACAAAAAATAAATGCAAAAACAGTAATTTATGATGAACATGCATGACTTGCTGGCGTGGCAAGACTGCATGGATAGGAAAAACAAGCACATATGAAAAATATAACTTACGGGGAACATGCATGACTTGTTGATGTGATATGGATGCACACATAGAAAGAAAAGTAAACTTATAACTAACATGTACGACTTGTTGACGTGGCATGGCTGCTTGAATAGGAAAAATAGGTAGTGGTTTGCAACTATTTAAGAATAGAGGATTAAATTAACAAAGATATATTTTATTAATGTTAAAATTAGTTAGGCATAAATTCACACGGTTATTAAGTACCATGCTTTGTATTTTATTAAGAAAATATGAAACATTGGAATCTAGGAAATTGTACGCCACCCAAGATTCTTGCAAATAACAACATGTTTTCTACTCTTCTTGTACATGAAATTTATTGTTCATTGATGTCATCAATCCCTTGACTACAGGATCCAAATTCCGGAGATTGGGTGGTGTACCGTCATGATTTACAAAAACCATCATTTTTGGGACATTTTCCAAATAAGCTTTGCCCCGGATCACAACGTATACAAGCCTTGACTGGATTCGTGAATTACTTGAAGAATGCACATGGTCCTCCAATGGGTAGCGGTCACTTCCCCGATTATGACGATAAGAAATCTGCGTACTTCAAGCACATTCAGAATTACAATCCAAATGGTCATCCTTCCGACCTCTTTGGCATTCCCATGGTCAAGTTAGTTGACAGGCAGATTGTTATAGAGCAAATAATTTATTTCACGAATATAAGAAGGGTTATATGTTCAACTATGGTGGACCAGGTGGTTGTGTTGGTTGATAAAAATAAATTGTATTGCCATTTGCGTTCAATAAATAAAAAATATGTTACTTAATGGTCAAAGACTGTCCCTTATTTCATTTATTTTGTTCCAACTTGGTCTTGATGTTGATTATCGCCATCGTCTCTAGTTTATTAAATTATTGGTTTTCACCGTGCACTTATGCCGTTCCCAACACGTGCACTTCTGACAGGAGCTAGGTAACAATAGTAAAACACTACCAACCATTGTGGTATATTATCCATCTGATGAATTAGGAGTGTGTGTTTGGGCGCGAAATGTTTATTCTGTGTGTGCACCTGCTGCTGTGGCCAAACCCTCCATCCACTGAAAGCCTGGAGCTTGTCTCAAAAAAAAAGATGCTCACTGTGTGCAGTGCAGGGTTGGTGCATAGAGAAAGTGGAGCACACTCCTTCCTTCCTGCACAAGCAGACGAGTCAGGCAGCACCTGAATCTCTCGTCTCTCTCAACCCAGGCATGCAGGAGATGACGGTGTCACGGTGATGATGATGATGACGGGGGCTGATCGAGCACACACCCTAAGCCAGAGACGGGCACGATGCTTGCTTTTGCTTTCGTTTCTCGTGATGACTTGTAGCAGAAAATTTAGAAGCTAACACGATAATTTGAACAACCTTCGAGTTCAGAGACCTTTGCTACACGATAGCTTTGGTCGACAGGCAAGCAATATTACAAAAATTGCCATCTGCGCCATGCCTAATACAGACTTACAGAGGATGTCATGAGACGTATAGTATATATACTAAGTAAAAACACTTACAGAGGATGGCATGTCAACCAATTTTGGATGCGCAATCAGAACTGCTGGATCGTTTTGTCCATCAACTGGAGAGTTGCTCCATATATATAGCCTGGACTCATGCTTGATCAGGCGCAAGAGAGCTCCAAGTCTTCCCGTCAGTGCTGGAGATGTGATGTAGATCATTCAACTGGAAGCATGAGAAGATACATCCTGAGCCAACTCGGAACCTGCAAGCACTCCTTCTGTGGCGATCTGCCTGCTTGTGCTACTAGCCTCATGTGGCGCGTTTTAAAATTTCTGTTGGAAACCTGAACCTTACTTCTGAAGTTCTGATACATGTGAATGTGCTTAGCATCCGAGCTCTTCATGTTTCGTCAATATAATGAATGAAAGCGGACAGTGTGTCCTTTTTCTCTAAAAAAAATCTGGGCCGGCTTCACCAAACATTCTCTTTTGGCTTGATTGTCCACCATAATTATTTTGGGCATACCATAGGATTCACCCTCTTTTTTTTCAAGGGGGACCATAGGATTCACCCATGATGGTCGTGATGCTGTGCGCAGCATCTCACGAACTATGATCAGATCCGGCACTGCTGCACATAAGAAATATCAGCTGGGCACAATGATCTATCCACACGGGCGTCAGTATATCAGCTGGGCACAGTGAGCAGGAAGATGTGTCTCGAAGGTTGACAATTGTTGTTGTGGACAACCCCTGATGATCTGTACAATAAATTTATCAGCTAACATGATAGTCTGAATAATCAGAGACTTTTGTTACAGACTTGCAGTAGAAGTTTGGTCGACGGTTACGCAGGCAAGCAAACATTGGAAATTCGCCGTGTGCTCATAAGAAAAATGATTGACATGGAACAACAAATAATTTACTACTGCGGTACCTTGTGGCTTAGTTTCAAGCATTGGTTGGCAAGATTGACATGGAACAAACATACAGCCTTCTTTTTTCTTTCTGCCCATTACAAACTTAAGATCACGTGAAAAGGCCCAGGTGAATAAAACAGGAGAGCTAGCAATGCCCCATAAATTCTTTATAAGAAAAAAAGTAGATACCAATTAAACCAAAATAATCATCAAAATTCACCTCAGCTAGTGGAACCAGACATGCTAAAAACAGAACGTACTTTCCGCAAAAAAAAAACGTACAACGGTATCGGGAGCAGCTCCCTCTATCACTCGCTATTATTCTAAAACAAAAATAGTAAAGAGACATTTCATTGTTCAACTAGGATCAGGAAGGAAAAAAATCAAGTTCTTGCAACCAGGAGCTGCGGCAAGAGAATACCATGCACGGGTGACGTAAACAGCAAAGGTAGTACGAGTCTACCTTAGAGACTATGTTTAAGATGCAATCAGTCTAATTTACACGTACACAGGTGCCACTTGGAGCGACCAAAGTATGGGAGCAATACTAATCATTTGCACACTTTTTGATTGCTTGTATTTACAAAGTGCCGGGCAATCAACTCATACATGGAAAGACATACAGAAAGCACTAGAAGAAGTAGAATATTACCAAATCAATCTACTTGAGCTTGGAACTTCTCTTCGGTCAGTGTGGTCCAAATTTTTGCTTGGTTGTATTCCCCCACTTGTCTTTCACAAGTTGAACTTTTCTTCAGCTAGTCACTTGAATTTAACAAGTTGCAGCCACTGCCTCGTATTCCCTCGGACACAGGACACAATACTTGGGATCCAGGTTTCGTATGAACCAAAGTTCAGCACATAAATCTTTATATTCACCATCGATAGAATTCCAGAATGGAATTTTCCCATGGTTAACTATCCACTTGAGCTAAATATTTTGTTCCGTACCAGCTGAAAAGCAAAAAGGGAAACATTTTAGAGAATAGCTTAAGAAATATTCAAGCAGTTATGGTCAAACAAACAAGAAATACTATGAAACCAATCGGAGGAGATACCATCAGATAAAAACTCTCCAGAATGTTAATTCAAAAGTCCATTAACTTTTCTATCCTTGCTTTCAATTTGCTTTCAGGGAGTAATTACTGTGTCATCATTCCACACGCATGAGGAAATAAAATAGAGTAAGAGATGATCACGCTGAAAAAGAAAAACTGTCAGTCCAACAAAGCTGCCAAAGGAAAGAAAAAATGGGTCAGAGATGGTGACAGATACTGAAGAATATCATCCAGCAGCAGCTTCCACTCAACTGCTGTGTGTTGACTGACTGAGGACCTCATGACAATGGACGAGACATTCCTTAAATACTCATCAATAGTTCCCACGGAATCACATCCTCCAACCAATACACAACACGCAGACACTAGGCAGCAAGATGCCATCTTTCTCAACACCATTGTTGTACCTCTGCCTACTGCTGGCGCCGTGCCTTCTTCTCTTGCAAGAAGCACACGCGGCGCGCCATGGAGGGATCTCACTGAGGTCCCAACACATTGCCCTCCTCCACTGGAAAGCTACACTTGCAAGCCCACCGCTGCAGATGAGCTCCTGGCAGGAAACCACCAGCCCATGCAACAGGACAGGCATCATGTGCACGGCTGTTCGCCATGGCCGCCGCATGCCCTGGGCGGTGACCAACATCTCCCTACCTAATGCTGGCATCCGTGGCCAGCTTGGTGAGCTCAACTTCTTGGCTCTTCCATTCCTTGCATACATTGACCTTCAAAACAACAGTCTCCATGGTGCATTGCCTGCTAGTATTAGCTCCCTGTCAACACTTTCAGTACTTAACCTTCCCTACAACCAGCTCGTAGGGAAAATTCCTTCTGAGATTGGTGACCTGAAAAGTCTCAGGCTACTTGAGCTCTCATTTAACAGATTCACAGGACATATCCCTGCGTCTCTGGGTAACCTAACAATGTTAACTGATCTTCTCATTCACCAAAACATGGTATCAGGTCCCATTCCTGAGGAGATTGGAAGACTTGTTAACCTACAAAATTTACAGCTAAGAAACAGCAACTTAAGCGGCACGATACCAAAAACCCTTGGAAACCTGAGCCAACTAAATAATTTGTACCTGTTTGGTAATCAACTTTCCGGACCTATACCCCAAGAACTAGGCAGGCTAGTGCATTTGCAAAGTCTTGATCTTAGTTTAAATGATTTTTCAGGCCCAATTCCAATCTCCATAACCAATCTCAAAAAGTTGAACACACTTTATCTCTATGGAAATCAAATCACAGGTTCAATACCCTTACAGTTGGGCATCTTGTTGAATCTCAAAGATTTAGACTTGTCCAATAACAGAATATCTGGCTTTATTCCCCAAGATATTGGCAATCTGATGAATTTGCAGTTTTTAGACTTGGCCGACAACCAAATATCTGGCTCTATTCCTCGTAGCTTAGGAAATATAACCAAGGTAGTAAAAATAACCCTCTCTGAAAATCAGATAACAGGTTCCATTCCCCACGAGATTGGCAATCTCATGAACCTCGAAGCTTTAGGCTTGTATCAGAACCAAATTTCGGGATCAATACCAAAAACTTTTGGGAAGTTGCAAAGCATCCAACAACTGCAAATCTATGATAACAAATTATCAGGTTCTCTTCCTCGAGAATTTGGAGAGCTCATCAGCCTTGTTACACTTGAGTTGTCTAACAACTCACTTTCAGGACCTTTACCCGCAAATGTATGTTCAGGTGGCAAACTTCAATATATCGATGTCTCTTCTAATATGTTCAATGGCCCCATTCCAAGCAGTTTAAAGACATGTACGAGTTTGATTCGACTTCGCCTTGAGTCGAACCAACTAACAGGAGATATATCTCAGCATTTTGGTGTGTATCCACAACTCACAAAGATGCGCTTGACATCAAATAGACTCTATGGGAAGATCTCACCCAATCTAGGTGCATGTACCCAACTAACAGTACTACATCTAGCACAAAATATGATCACGGGTTCCATACCTCCTATCCTTTCTAGATTGTCCAACCTAGTAGAACTAACACTCAATTCTAATCATCTCAGTGGTGAGGTTCCACCAGAAATCGGTACTTTAACCAATCTATATAGCCTGAACTTATCATCAAACCAGTTATCTGGATCGATACCTACACAGATAGGAAAGCTTAGCAATCTAGCATACCTTGATATTTCTGGGAACATACTGAGCGGATTAATACCTGAGGAACTAGGGGCATGCACGAAACTACAGTCCTTGAAGATCAACAACAACCGCTTTAGTGGGAGTTTGCCGGGTGCGATTGGAAATTTAGCAGACCTGCAGATCATGTTAGATGTGAGCAACAATAACCTCAGTGGTGTGTTGCCACAGCAACTTGGGAAGTTGGAGATGCTAGAATCTCTGAATTTATCACGTAATCAGTTCGGTGGCAGCATTCCATCCTCCTTTGCGAGCATGGTGAGCCTTTCAACACTTGATGTGTCCTACAACGACTTGGAAGGACCAGTCCCAACAATACGGCTACTCCAAAATGCTTCAGCAAGTTGGTTTCTTCCCAATAAAGGTCTGTGTGGTAACTTATCTGGCCTGCCACCATGTTATTCAACCCCAGCAACTGCTCATAAAAGGGGAAAGATACTTGGTTTTCTTTTGCCAATTGTTCTTGTGATGGTTTTCAGCATTGTTGCTGCAATTGTTGTCATAATAATACTTACTCATAAGAAGAGAAAACCACAAGGAAGTGCTAGCGCTGAAGCAAGGGACCTATTCTCTGTTTGGAATTTTGATGGAAGATTATCATTTGACGATATTGTAAGGGCAACAGAAGACATTGATGATAAGTACATCATTGGAACAGGAGGATACGGCAAAGTCTACAAGGTACAACTCCAAGACGGGCAGATAGTTGCTGTGAAAAAGCTTCATCAGACCGAAGAAGAGTTGGATGATGAAAGAAGATTTCGTAATGAAATGGAAATTTTAACACAGATCCGACAACGAAGCACTGTCAAAATGTATGGATTCTGCTCCCATCCAACGTATCAATTTCTCGTCTACGACTACATTCAGCAGGGAAGCCTTCACAGGACATTGGAAAATGAGGAGCTAGCAAAGGAATTGGATTGGCACAAGAGAATTGCTCTTGCAAATGATGTGGCTCAAGCAATATCTTATTTGCATCACGAATGCAGTCCACCTATAATCCATCGAGATATCACAAGCAACAACATCTTACTTGATACATCCTTCAAGGGTTTTGTCTCGGATTTCGGCACGGCAAGGATTCTTAAACCCGATTCATCAAACTGGAGTGCACTAGCAGGAACGTACGGCTACATAGCTCCTGGTATGTACTAGAATAGCCTTGTTTCTCACTTCAGAAGCATTCATCTCCATCCATTTATTCCTAATTATAATATTCTTGATGCTTTTGTGCAGAACTGTCATACACATCTGTTGCGACAGAGAAATGTGATGTTTATAGCTTTGGGGTGGTTGTGTTAGAGCTAGTGATGGGCAAGCATCCAAGGGATTTATTATATGGTACTCTTTTTAACGGCGAACAATCAATGATGGTGAAAGATATTCTGGACCAACGGCCAACAACACCAATATCAACTGAAGAGAATAGCTTAGCTCTGCTCATCAAGCTGGCCTTATCTTGTCTGGAATCTTCTCCCCAAGCAAGGCCAACCATGCAGGAGGCATACCAAACACTCATCCAGCCATCTTCTAGTTCAACTACCGTGCCTTTCAGTGCACTTACATTACAGCAAGGGATGCATGTTGACATAAGGTCTGAATCCTAGTGAGAAACCAGGGTCTACCGAAGCAGAGGCCGATTCAGATTTCTGATTTTTTACACAAGTCACTCATACACCACCTATATATACCCCTTGTATGCCATGCCATGCCACACAGGATGAGTTGACGACTCATTGCAAGTTTATGTATTTGTATATTCTCCTGATACAGCAAAAGATCACCGTTGTGTGCCCGTGGTTTTTCCGGCAAGGGTTTTCCACGTAAAAATGTGTGTCCAGTCCTGTGTTCTTGATATTTCTCTGTTTGCTTCTTGATTTCTAACAAATGCATTAATATAATATGGTTTGCAGTTTGCTTATATTTGTTAAAGACCATAGTGTAGACATAGTATCCACATGTGACAATTTCTTTCGGCTGTTGTCTGTAGGGTACTTAAAATGTGTCCTAATATTTGTCTCTTTTATCTACTATTATTGCTCGTATAACCTAATAAAGATTGAAAAAAATGAAATCCAAAACTGGCACAGTACCATGTTGTCCTGCTTTATTTATTCCATATGGGAATCAAGATCAAATATCTTGGACCAAACAGGAACAATCACAATGCATAAACGGAACGAAATGAATGTAAGCGCATTGGAGATAGGTTCATAAAAAAAAGAGCAAGTACCACAAGGGTCAAGGAACGACTTCGTGAAGAGGGAATGCTCTGGGCAAAGGCCGGCATGTTCAAAAATGAAAACAGAGGGTTCGAGGAGATAGGTAGCGGGTGAACGGGTCGCAAGTAATCCAATTGTAACGGTGGAGTGGGGTGTGTATATATTGTAAACCAAGTGGATGTTTTGGGAGTCCCCCCCCCCCCCCCCCCTTCTATTAATGAATGATACGCACTCTCTCGTGCATATTCGAGAAAAAGCAATATACTAAGTAAAAGCACTTACAGAGGGTTGTAGGGCAGGAGTATGTAGTCCTTTTTCCTTATTATTGCTCCCATGAACCTGACGGTGAAAAACTGGAATCCAAAACTGACATGTTATCATTTCATCCCACTTTATTGTTCTCTGGGTATCAAAGTAAAATACCTTGGACCAAGCAGGAACGATCACAATGATCAAGTGTTCGAAAGGACCAAATGAATGTGAACACACGGATATAGGTGCATAAAACAACAAAAGTACACCAGTACTAAGTAAAATGGCTTACGGAGGGTTGTACGACACGCATACGTAGTCCTTGTCCTCGTGATGGAGCATATGTGGTCCTTGTTCTTAGGATGGAGCAATAGATAATTTACTACTGCACTTAATTTCAAGCACTGGCAATGAGAATTTCATGGAACAAAGATACAACCTTATTTTTCTTGATGCCTAATACAAACTTGACAAAGGATGAGATGAGATGATAGGAAAAGCGTTGACATTCTACTCAGCAGAGACATACTAACAACGGGATGTACAACCGTATAGAGAACACTCTTTTATCACACACTATTATTCCAACACAAAGGGAAAGAGACATTCCATCGTTCAGCGAATTGCAGTGGTATATGAGGCAAGATACAATGAATTTGTCCGTGCATAAACGAAGTGTCGACTATTTATAACGAGATCAAACCTATAACGTATTTTTTGGGGTTACTTTTCAGATACGAATTGATGCGTGCGGCACTGTAGACAATCCCAGTTCATCCTCCTGTGCTAACAGACAAAAGTAATTAGAGCAAATTAGTCTATGGCTGACAAGTGTAGTCAATCAGGGGATTAAAGTATGTGCCATTTGAGATGTTCAACAGAGATTTCAAAGTTCAAGGTCAAATCCATTATACGGCAGATCGTTGGCATGAAAATGATTTTTATATTCCCCCTTCTGCATGTTTCTTTTGCTAGTAAGATCAAAGATAGGATAAGCTCAATTGTTCACACCAACAATACAGGTATTTACCATGAAATTAAGACTGGACTTCATGATTTATGAGTTAAGAAATACCTTTCAATTAGATCACGTGACACGATAAAAGACACGCGTTTATAGCTTCAAGCACTTTGATTGCATGGGGAAATGACACGAGTCATGGATTTCTTCCTTGGGATATCAGCACCATAATCAATGTGAATAGAAACTAGTCAGTCTCGCAATTGACATACCTGCTGCTGGTTTGCCAGGACTGCTGCATGACCACTTGGTGCAGCAGGATAGTTAAGCTCAGAAAAAAGATCAGTCTCCTTGTCTGGTTGGAGGTACCATGGGACTGAGTTTGATTCCAAGTCCATATCAGCTTCCAAAGCATCAAGGAGAGCCTCTTTCGAGAGATTCCCTGGTTTGTGCTTCGTCTGTAAAGCCGAGGGAGAGCCTGTTTCGAGAGATTGGATAATTTGTACGTACACTGAATTTTGGCATGGAGGTACCTAAGTGAAATAGTTCGGTTCTACTGATTATTATTCTCTAAAGTATGCAAGAAATAGTAACAATTTCCACCCTTTTGATTACTCATAAATTACAAAGGGCATACCTGAGAATATTGGTGTGTCGGATGTTACACGGCAACCTACACGTACGTGGGCCGGCAGACCTGCAGAAAGCGCCAGTGACCGACTTGAGCATGGATTTTTGCTTCAGACTGTGTGGTCATGATACTGCTCGGTTGTACCGCCTTTCAATTCAACACCAGTTGCAGCCACAATTCAACAAGACTTGGGGTCCAGGATTTGTGTGAACCACAATTTAACACTGAAACTTTTATTTGACCACCACAGGTGAATAGAATTCCACACCTAATTTGTCGTTGGGCTGCGCAACCAGTCACGAGTCCTTGAGCTAAATATTCTCTTCTTTTTTCGTTGCAATCAGCATACATGGGCCGACAGACGTAGAGAAAGCGCTGGTAACGCACTTGAGCTTAGATTTTTTACTTCAGCTTGTGTGGTGAAGATGCTGCTTGGTTGCACAGGCTTTAAGAACCTACAAGTTACAACCACTAACTCATTTCCCCTCGACACATGACTTCCATCGAGACTTGTGGTCCAGGATTTGTTTTAAACAAAATTCAGCACAGAAGCCTTTATTTTTACCATATCGACAGAATTCCAGCATGGAATTTCCCCTGATGTAATCGTTGTGTTGCGCCACCGGTCACAAGTCCTTGAGCTAAATCTTTTGTTCTATGTACCATCTGAACAACGAAAAGGGAAACATTTTAGAAATTATAACACAGGTTGCTTCAATTTCTTCATAATTAAAGCAGTTACCAAAGAAATACTACCAAACAAATCACAGGAGAAACCACCAAATAAACAAAGAAATACTATCAAAAACACCACAGGAGATACCATCAAATGAAAAATCTACTGCATTACTGTTGTTAACTCAACTCCATTCAGTGCATACGTTGTCGACGGAGGAGAATTGGGAAAGATATGCGTAGGCGTACGCCATAAGTATTGCTTTCTAGGAATAATTCCTGCATGTGTTATACACGGGAATGAGGAAAGAAATTAGAGGAAGAGATGGTGACACTGAAGAAGGAAAATCACAGGAGCTAAGCTGCCAAAGGGGTGTGCTAATTTCCAAACAAGAGCTTGGAACTTCCAGCAGGGAGAGATAGCAACACTGAAGAATAGTCATCAATTGTGTGTGTGTGTTCACTGAGGACCTTATAACACTACTTAAAAATCAGTAGAGTTGCAATTTTTATTGAATCGCATCACCCAGCCAAACACACCATGCAAACACTAGGCAGCAAGCCATGTTGCTCAACACCTTTGTTCTACCTCTACTGCCTACTGCTAGTGTCATGCCTTCATCTCTTGGAAGAGGCACATGCGGCACGCCATGGAGGGATCTCGCTGAGGTCTCAACGCATGGCCCTCCTCCACTGGAAAGCTACACTAGTGAGTCCACCGCTGCAGATGAGCTCCTGGCAGGAAAACACCAGCCCGTGCAACTGGACGGGCATCATGTGCACGGCCATTCGCCATGGCCGCCGCATGCCTTGGGTGGTGACCAACATCTCCCTGCCGGATGCTGACATCGGTGGCCAGCTCGGTGAGCTCAACTTCTCGGCACTTCCATTCCTTACATATATTGGCCTTCGGAACAACAGTCTCCATGGTGTACTACCAGCTAGTATCAGCTCCCTGTCAGCACTTTCAGAACTTTATCTTCAAATCAACCAGCTCACAGGGAAAATTCCTTATGAGATTGGTACCCTGCAAATTCTCAGGGTGCTTGGTCTCACATATAACAATCTCACAGGGAAAATTCCTTATGAGATTGGTGCCCTGCAAAGTCTCAGATTGCTTGGTCTCGCATATAACAGACTCACGGGACATATTCCTGCATCTCTGGGTAACCTAACAATGTTAACTGCACTTGACATTAGCCAAAACATGGTATCAGGTCCTATTCCACAGGAGATTGGAAGGCTTGTCAACCTACAAAGTCTACAGCTAAGCACCAACAAATTAAGAGGCACAATACCAAAAATCCTTGGAAATCTGACCCAACTAAGTATTTTGTTTCTCTATAGTAATCAACTTTCAGGACCTATACGCCAAGAACTAGGCAGGTTAGTCCATTTGCAAAAGCTTGCGCTTTATTTAAATGATTTTTCAGGTCCAATTCCAATCTCCATAACCAATCTCACTAAGATGAACACACTTATTCTATCCAAAAATCAAATCACAGGCCCAATACCCCCAGAACTAGGCAACCTCCATATGTTAAACCAACTTTTGTTGTACCGAAATCAAATCACAGGCTCAATACCCCCAGAACTAGGCAACCTCACTATGCTCAATAACCTTAGTCTCTACGACAATCAAATCACAGGCCCAATACCTTCAGAATTGGGCAACATGCTAAATCTCCAAGTATTAGAATTTTCAGGCAACCAAATATCTGGCTCTATTCCTGCCAGCTTAGGAAATATCACCAAGCTAGTAGCACTATCCCTCTACGCAAATCAGATAACTGGTTCCATCCCCAAAGAGATTGGCAATCTAATGAACCTTGAAATTTAAGGTTGCATCTGAACCAAATTTCAGGACCAATACCAAAAACTTTTGGGAAGCTGCAAAGCATCCATGATCTGCGAATCTTCAGTAACAAATTATCAGGTTCTCTTCCTCAAGAGTTTGGGAACCTCACAAACCTTGTTAATCTCGTGATAACAAACAACTCACTTTCAGGACCTTTACCTACAAATATTTGTTCAGGTGGAAAACTTCAAGATCTCGGTGTCGCATCAAATATGTTCAATGGCCCCATTCCAAGGAGTTTAAAGACATGCACAAGTTTGGTTATAATTGACATGCAGTCGAACCAACTAACAGGTGATATATCTCAGCATTTTGGTGCATATCCACATCTCACATTGATGAACTTGGTATCCAATAGAATCTCTGGTCACATCTCACCAAATCTAGGTGCATCTACCCAGCTAAAAGCACTAACACTAGCACATAATATGATCACGGGTTCCATACCCCGTACCCTTTCTAAATTGTCAAACCTAGCAGTGCTAAGACTAGATTCTAATCATCTCAGTGGTGAGATTCCACCTGAAATCTTTAGTTTAGCAAATCTATATTACCTAGACTTATCATCGAATCAGTTATCTGGATCCATACCTACACAAATAGGGAAGCTAAGCAATCTAGAAAACCTTGATATATCTGGGAACAGACTGGATGGATTAATACCTGAGAAACTAGGGACATGCACAAAACTACTGTCCTGGAAGATCAACAACAACAAGTTCAGTGGGAGTTTGCCTGGTGCGGTTGGAAATTTAGCGGCCCTACAGATCATGTTAGATGTGAGCAACAATAACCTAAGTGGTGTGTTGCCGCAGCAATTTGGGAAGTTGGAGAAGCTACAATTTCCGAATCTATCACATAATCAGTTCAGTGGCAGCATTCCATACTCCTTGATGTGTCCTACAACAACTTGGAAGGACCAATCCCAACAGCACGGCTACTCCAAAATGCTTCGGCAAGTTGGTTTCTTCCCAATAAAGGTCTGTGTGGTAACCACTCTGGCCTGACACCTTGTTATTCGACTCTACTAGTTCACCCTAAACGGAATACACTTGGTTTGCTTTTGCCAATTGTACTTGTGGTGGGTTTCGCCATTGTTGCTGCAATTGTTGTCTTAATAATTCTTAGTCGTAACAAGAGAAAACCACAAGAAGGTGTCACAGCTGAAGCAAGGGACCTATTTTCTGTTTGGAATTTTGATGGAAGATTGGCATTTGACGATATTGTAAGGGCAACAGAAGACTTCAATGATAAGTACATCATTGGAACAGGAGGATACGGCAAAGTATACAAGGCACAACTTCAAGACGGGCAGCTAGTTGCTGTGAAGAAGCTTCATCAGAACGGAGAAGAGTTGGATGATGAAAGAAGATTTCACAGAGAAATGGAAATCTTATCACAAATCCGACAACGAAGCATTGTCAAAATGTATGGATTCTGCTCCCATCCAGCATATAAATTTCTTGTCTACGACTACATTGAGCAGGGCAGCCTCCACGGGACATTGGAAAATGAGGAGCTAGCAAAGGAATTAGATTGGAAGAAGAGAATTGCTCTTGCAACTGATGTTGCTCAAGCAATATCTTATTTGCACCACGAATGTAGTCCACCTATAATCCATCGAGACATCACAAGCAACAACATCTTACTTGATACAACCTTCAAGGCTTTTGTCTCGGATTTCGGCACAGCAAGGATTCTTAAGCCAGATTCATCAAACTGGAGTGCACTTGCAGGAACATATGGCTACATAGCTCCTGGTATGTACTTGTATAACCTTCCTTCCTACATCATAAGTATTAATCTCTTATCTACTTGTTCCGGATTCTAATGTTTTAATTTGTGCAGAACTCTCATACACATCTGTTGTGATGGAAAAATGTGATGTCTATAGCTTTGGTATGGTTGTACTAGAGCTAGTGATGGGGAAGCATCCAAGGGATCTATTAGACGGTAGTTTGTCGAGTGGGGAACAAGCTATGTTGGTAAAAGATATTCTAGACCAATGGCCGACAACACCAACAGCAACATAAGAGAATAGCTTAGCTCTGCTCATCAAGCTGGCCTTTTCTTGCTTGGAATCTTCTCCACAAGCAAGGCCAACGATGCGGGAGGCATACCAAACACTCATCCAGCGACCCTCTTCTAGTTCATGCCCCGTGCCTTTTGGCGAACTTACATTACAGGAAGTAAGGGATGCATGTTGATATATGATCCAACTTCTAGTGAGAAGCCAGGGTCTATCATAGCGGGAGCTGATTTAGGTTCCCGTTTTGCCTCGAATCATGTTGAAGTCTGTAATCCAGTCATGTCGTCTCGAAGGTTTTATTTTTAGCAAAAAAACGGTCCATGCAGCGTGAGCCTGTACACGACATGGCCGTATCAGTAGTTGCATGCTGGTACAATCACCTCATGGAATGGTAGGAGTACCGGCCGTAGCGGCTTAGAACTTCAGGCATGGTCAAGGGACGTGGGATGGCACGTCCATGAAGCTTGGTCATAGCGCAAGATTAGGATCTCCCTATTAGCACAGTTGAGTTAATGAGCTGTTTAAATAAAGAGGAGAACAAAGCAGAAAATCTGCAACAATTTACGCAGCAAAATATCCAGATACTAGAGTGTTCACTGATTCTTCTCCCTCCCATTTCTGCTCCAACAATATATACTTCAGGATGAGTTCATGACAATGTGTCTGTATGGTTGCTTGAAATGTGTGCAAATCTCTATGTTTACATTTGTTTAGATGTTATACCCACATTTGACACTTTCTTTATGTTGTTGTCTGCAAGGGTACTTGGAATGGTGTACTAACAATTCTATATTTATTTACTATTGCTCCCATGAACCTGAGGATGAAAGAATCAGAATCTAAAACTGACATGATATCAGCGGTCACGCTATATTGTGTAAACAGGAACAAAGGAACGTAAGCACATGGAGCTAGGTGCACAAAAAGGAAAATTTATCACAATACAATGTAAAAGGACTAACAGATCGTTGTAGGACAATCAGAGGGAATCAATCAAGAAAATTAAAGTATGTGCCGTTTGAGATGTTCAACAGAGACTTCAAAGTTCAAGATCAAATCCATCATATAACAAATGTTTGGCACGAAAAGTTTTGCATGTTCCCCCTCTGTGTGTTTCTTTTACTACTAAGATCAAGCTAAGATAAGCGAAAATTGTTCACACCAATAACATAGGTATGTATCATGAAATTAAGCTCGAAATACAGGACATGAGTTAAGAAATGCGTTCATAATCATATCAAGTATCTAGCCTGTTAATTAGATCATGTGACAAGATAAAAGAAACCCATTTGCAGGTTCACGCACAGTGATTGGATGGGAAATGACATGAGTCATCAATTTTCATAGAGATATCAACATCATAATCAATGTGAACAGAAACAACCAAGTCTCACAATTGACATACCTGTTGCCGGTTTGCCGGGACGTGCCCACTTGGTCCGGCAGGTAAGTTAAGCTCGGAATGAAGATCTGTCTCCTTGTCTGGTTGGAGGTATGATAGGACTGAATTCGATTCAAAGTCCATATCGGCTTCCAAAGCATCAAGCTCTGCATTATTCAATATACAAAATGAGAACAGAAAACAGAGAACAGCGTTGCAGTATGATACAATGCACGACGCAAAATCAGTTCAGGGATGACAACCGAAGTGCCAAAGAAACGTTTCAGATAAAATCCCAGACGTAAGACTGATATAAGTATAAAGCTGGTAACCACTGCAAGGAAAACTGGTTGGCCAAGTAAGCTTTTGAATTATCTGAGAACAAAACACTACAGAATAAGAGACATACCCCCCCCCCCCCCC